>NW_007578298.1:181529-202310 GCF_000690725.1 Stegastes partitus
CACAGTGGCGTTTTTGGACACGAGAGGTCATCGTTGCCATTGGACACTTGATGTGTGTACGAATCAGTACAAGCTACACTTTGAAACAACAATCACTGCAGCTCTCTTTCTGCTATGTCTTCTTAAAAAAAAAACAAAAAATAAAAAAATGCCATGTTTTCTCTTTTTCTTTACGGTGACATTGATCACCCCTCACATCCAGAACATATATTGTAATTTGGATTCAATGCCGAATAAAGTCATTTATTGTTTAAGGCCAACAATAACTCTTTATTAATGCAAATTCTACGGAATCAATCAAGTCATATACAATACAAACAGCAAAAGTTTATTATAAACCTGGATGACTGATGGCTCCACACAAACAGCACAGGACGGATGGCTTCCAGCAACTAAAACAATGCATCCCTGGCAGCTTACATGCTCCAGAATCTTATACAATATATGTGTACACATGAGTCCTGATGAACTTTTTTGATATCAAAAATGTTGCAGTTATTAAATCAAAGCTACATACAGGTCACCATGAATTCACATGGGTTTCATTTATTCTGTAAAGTGCTTTTTGACATACTGATTGTGACACGTGGTTCTTGTATTTTTGTGTAATCTGGCCATAAATGAGTTGCATCAAGTTAAACAGGTAGAATAATAAAGAGGGTTTTTCATTGCTTCCGTCTGTTTTCTGTGAAGTGGTTGACGAGGCTTGCTCTCTCCTGGCTGCCTCCTTGTTTCTCAGTCATGCTGGGGAGAGCAATCCGCTCGCTGTGCACAGAGGCCTCGTAATAAGGACAGACTTTTAGATGAGCAGATATTGGAGGGATGTCGGCCATGTGCCACGAATCCACTGAGGAGAAGAGATGACTGAACTCCCATACCTGGAGAGAGACAGGAGCAGAGTCAGGAGGAGAGAAAACATGGATCATAGGTTGTTTTGGATCAGATGATGCAGTAACATATCTTACAGGCTTGGCCCTCCACTTGGCTTGTCTATGTGAGTCAACATCCTTCTCCCAGCGGAGGGTCACCATCCCTCTGTCCTGCAGCAGAGACGAACACACCTGCCTCATGAGCTGGGACACCAAAGCGAGCTGCGACAGGGACTGACTGTCCAGGAAGCTGGCCATGTGGCAGAGCACCTCGTAGGGCAGCGAGCTCAGAGAGTCCTCCCCTGCTCCTGCTCTGGACGAGTCATCACCTTGTGAGGCTGGAAGGGTCGGACGCAAGTTGAAACTCCTCAGTTCCTTACTGTAGGGAAGAAAAAAGAAAAAAAAACTTCACTAAACCAAAGTTTCTAAACTCAGTCTGTGTCCAATGTTAAGGCTCTTTGTTGTCAAGAACTTAAAGTTTAGCTTCAGTTAATGGGAGTTTAATCTATTTGTTGTGTCAGTTCTTAATTTTGATCAATAAGGATACTTTTCAAAAGAGACACTGCATGTTAATCAAACACATGATTCCATAATGTTTCCTTTTGTTTTAATTGAATTGAATTGAATTGAATTGAATTTTATTTACGTAGCACTAATTTGTGTATGTAATTCACGTCATATCAAGGTACCTAACACAGTAAGGTAAAAACATAGTAAGGATTTTCTTTTGAGCGAGCACTTTGTGACATTGCTTTTTGTTATAACATCACAGCAGGTGCCAGCTACCAAGGTTACAGTACAATAGACTGACCTCAGGCTCTCTCACTACAAATGTTTTACTGACATCATGATCCTTTGCTCTCAGTGCAGAAACTTATTGTGTTCTACTTATCTAAAAACTGCACAATCTAATGCTGAATTTAGAAGACTCAATGTCTTGTCTGCTTGATAAGATGGTAACTCTTTCAAATCAAGTAAAGGAGATGTCAGAGACTGATTACTGGAAACAAGAATGAAAACAAATACTGATGTAAATTAAAATTGCTGTTTTGTGTTTACAAAAGTCTAAAAGAAGAAGACGGAAACAACACACACCGATAGACCCGTCCACTGGTCGCACCCACAGACTGTGAATAAAAGATGGATGAAGTTTCCAGGTATATAAAGTGAAGCCAATAGCAAGTGACTTGAAATCTGTATTCTTTTCAACAACCAGTAGGGGCCGACTTGATTGTTACCTCAGTAAACATCTTCCTAATGAGTTTAAGTGTCAATTGATAGTTTCCTTTAATACAGCAAAATGTTCATTTAGCAGTTTAGTTTCAATTTGGAATAAGCTAGAGGATAAAACAGGGTGTGTTTTAGGGCATGGCTCGATTGTGATTGACGCTTAATGGACGTACGTAGCATCCTAAAGTTGTCAGTCAGGTCCACCCCTCATTTGTCATTTCCAGTTTCAAAAAACTAGAAATGACATAAGGATTCAAAACAGTACTCCATAAAGCAATAGGTGATGTCATGGTAACTGTCCAAATTTTCTATTTTATATATGATGGGCCATCTTTAGCCTCTGCTTTTCTGACATGCTGTCAATTTCACTGACACGTTGTGGAAGCTGTGATATGACAGATTAGAAAAGAAAAAAAATTTGAAAGCTAGTCTTTTTGTAGGGACAATGTAAGGTGTCCCAAATGCTGAAATCCATTATTGTTAACTGTGAGACACAACAAAGGGCCAAAATTACAAACTGTTCATGGTGAGATGGCATGTGTTGACATTGTGTAGTCTGAACCCGGCATTGTTCTAGGGCACAAACTAGACCCTGACTTTTAGCCACTTGAGGGCAGCACAACAGGCCGTGTACTCAGCACTGATATATTATCACAGTTTAAGTTGAAATCATAAACAACAGCTAATTTATACATCCAGCAGTTTCAGTGCAACATTAGCATTTATCTAGAGTTGTGTTTTTGTCCATCCAAAGTAGCAAAAATATTTAAAGGTATACATCAGACCCAAATATTAGAATCTGGATAGATACGTGTGACTCACTTATAGGTGACAGTGGCTTTAAGTGTGGAGGGCTGAAACCTCCTCTGGCTGTAGGTGCATCCCAGATATGCTAAAGGGCATCTCTGCTCGAACCATCCACTCAGACACGTCTGAATGTCACTGTGCACGTTCCTGTGAAGGAGATGACAGTTCATACATTCATTAGACACACACAGCATGACCATCCACGTCCAGAAAATGTACCTATTGCCAAGTGTTTTGTAGGTTGTGGACAGTAAATGTAAAAGAGATTCTGCTTTGATTTTACATGAACATTTATCTTCCAGCACAGATCTCTTATTGGTTGCATTCTTTTTGTTCATCGACGTTTGTTGAGTTATTAAAAATTCAGCGTTTACTGCTTTAATGTTTCAAACTACATATACAAACTACAGACTCCGACAAACAAACTATAGTATCCACGGACACCTGAAATGTGTGGCGAACTCTCTGCGGTGGAAGGTGTGACCGCAGATGAAGGTGAAGACGCTGCTGGCTCTGTGGTGCCTGCTGTTCACGCTCTCTGCCTGCAGCTGCAGATGGAGCTCCAGCGGTTTGTCCACCATCACCTCAGACAGGGTTGTCTTTCTTTTAAACGGAGCCGAGCTGAACGAGTGCGTCTGCGTTCCAATGTCCACGTAGAGCCCATCTGCAGCCTTTGACTCGCTGATCTGCAGGGAAGCCAATCAATCGCAATACCTAAATAATTGTATATCACATCAACGCTTTATAGAGTCCTAAACTATGTGTAGGTGTTCTTACTGATGAAAATTTTCCAAAGCATTTCATAGTTTCAAGACTCTTTGCACCTTGTGACCCATGACCTCCCTCTCAGCGTAGCCCAGCAGGGTGGCTGCTGCTTCATTAGCGAACACGTTCTCTTCATTTGCTCCGAGGTCTGATGTGTCCACACTTCGAGTTTCGCTCTGAGCTCGTGAAGCCGTATCGTACAGATGAACCCGCCGCTTGTAGTGAAAGCTCACAGGGGCCTTACAGGAAGAAATACATGAGAATATGTTACATTACAAGACAAGAGGACAGTGAACACATCTCATGTAAATTATTATTAATTCAGATTGACTTCAGTATGTTTCTAAATCAAATCTGATCAAACCACACCCCGGACTGTCTATGAAGATGTATTGACGTGTGTCGCTGTAGTTTGTGCTGGAGCTGGTTTTAAGGTCAGAGTTACAGCTGATACTGAAAACATGACATATTACCTCACACTGGAGGCTAGCTGCATAAAGCTGCACCACAGACCTGCATCTGCCACACTCTTTATTTATTCATCTGGATCCACATTAGCTTCCACCACAGCTGTTGTTAGTCTTTCTGGGGTCACACTATCAAAATGCACCACTGAAGCTTAAATGACCACATAAAAACTATTTTATTAAATAATAACTAAAGGTAATGCAAACATGAATACTGTAATTGTAGACAAAATAAGCAAGACACAATGGAGACCCAAGCTCTTTTAAGTATGTTCAAGCATATAGATAGATTTTTTTTTTAGGTGTTTCTTAAAGGTAAGGGTGCTGGATAATTCTCAAATTTTATGAAGCCGTTTGCATTTAACACAAAATTTATGCGAACTTTTAGCTAGTTTATTAACAGCTCACACTATCTAACATTGTCCTAACGTGATTATGTTTAGTGCGACTGACTTTGTGTTGCTCTCAGTCAGGTAAGAACCAAGACATCATTGTTAAAACATCTCCCGAAACGGAACTCATTCATTGTCCAAACATCCATCCTACACACCTTCAACAGTTTTTAAACTGAGATTATTCTGTGTTTCTTTTTCATCTGCTGGTTCTCATCCCTCTCTGTCAAAAACAGAAACTGACATCTGTTCCAAAATTACTGGACTGGACCTCTGAAGCCTCATGGTCTTCTTCTGTGAGCAGGAGGTCCAAAGGGCCTTGAGCTAAAGAAGTGTTGCGATGACTGCAATATCAACTTTGTTTATATACATTACTTTTATTTTTAACTTTTACTGTTGCAGTGAGAGTGTCAATGCAACCCAAAACATCCTGCTTGTTTATATAAATGATTCACAAAATCTAATTGCTTTGGTGCATAAATAAAGTTTTGAACTTAATCCAATTAAGTTGAAAAAACATGATGTCAGTTTGTTATAGATGAACTTCTATTATAGTCTATTAGAATTATTTTGTATTTAATTACGTCTCTTCATTCTTTCCTTTATTATGAAACCACACCACCACAGCCCTGATAAAGCAGATTAGCTGAGTTTTAAAAGGTTTAACTTTTAATAAATAGTATGTTTAGTCACACAGACATAACAGTAACAAATACATAAGGTTTGAAACCATGTCTTCAGGATCTTTAAAGCTGCTGTGTGCAGTTTT
The DNA here is from genome assembly GCF_000690725.1 of Stegastes partitus. Lineage (NCBI taxonomy): Eukaryota > Metazoa > Chordata > Actinopteri > Pomacentridae > Stegastes > Stegastes partitus. The sequence continues at coordinate 186,829 of NW_007578298.1, forward strand.
ATCCCGATGGAGCTCTTAGCCTCTGTTGTTTGCACTTTTTCACCTCCTTTGCTGTTGGTAAGTATGTACGACCAGATTACATGTTGGGTCAAAAGGTGTCTTAAAATGTGAGCGTTACTGCCACAGTCCACTGTAAGATTTATAAGAAATACTTAGTGATACATTGATATCTGTTGTTTTTGTAGCTGTTCTGGATGGCCGTGCATAAAGGCAAGTGAAAAGCTTTTGTCATAGAGAGAGGGAAGATGTAATAGTCATTAAAATGGAGGTAACTTGCAGAAAATCCATCCTCAAAGGTAGTCAGGGTGAATCCCTTGATTCTACACACAAAGAGTATGAGAAGTAATTGAGTTAAGTTTGAAAAACAACCAGATAGAGATAAAGGATCTGAATATCTCCCTGAATTTAGCTAAGTTAAGGTGTCAGTACACTTCAATATAATTCTGAGTTTCACAGCAAATAATTGTATCTTTAAATCGTCACCGTGAAAGAGTGCAGCGTCTGCACTGGAATTGGTTCCAGGCTGCCGTAGACAAAGTCTTTGTCCCTCGGGGTACAGGCCTCCATTTGCCCGAAGGCAACCAGCATACGCCCATGATGCACCACGTACATGTTGTACTCATGTGGGGTGAGTTCTTTCCCCAGACGCTCCAGCACCCCGTCCTGCCACGGGGCCAGTCCAGTCTTACTCGTGTCTGGTGGAGGGAAGTTCTCAGCCGCACAATCTCCCTCTGCACCTTTGCTTTCTGCACATGTGTTGTCCTGCTTCTGGGCCTGTTTTGGATCCTCCACAGTTTTGGTGTTTGCCTTCTCCCCAGGTTTTGGGCTTTGTTTGGGATTTTCTAGGTTTGCCTCAGTGACAGCACAGGCACGTTTCTCCATGCTGAACATCAGCTCACACATGTTGTATTTCTCTTTGCTTAGGCCTGAGCCTTGTTCCACAATGTTCTGTGCAGCCTCCTCTTCAACACTTTTCTCACACAAGCTGTTTACAGGGTGGTCTCCTGGATTGAAGTAAAGACAACAGATTAGAAATTGAAAGAGACTGCAAGAAAGAAGTTGCAATGTATGCTGCAAACTACTGTTGTATTCCTAAAGCCCCTGAAGATATGGTTTAAAATGTGAATAAATAAGAAATAGTCAAAGTTGAAAACATCTTTAGCTCGCTGTGGGTGGTTTGATCAGATTTGACTGACAGGTACAAAAAAAACTTTGTTGAGTAAAATAACTGTGTGGCAGAAAAAAGTGTAAAAGTGCTGAACCCCAGCACTTATAATGAAAGAATAACTGAAAAAATATTTACAGGTTTCAGGTTTTCAGGGCCTTTTAGGCGACTCCTGACCCTATGATGCATTATCTTAGAGGAGATGTCTCATGAAAGTGGTTATTTCATGTCAGATGAAAGCAGCAGTATGATTCACCTTCACTGGTTCCTTTGACACCGTTGACAATCCCTCCAACTGCCGTCTCCTCTTTCTTCTCATCCTGTATTTCCTCCTCTTCTTCTTCCATCAGCTCTGGGTAGAGGGGCTTCATTTTCAGGCGGCTGTACAGATCTGACTGATCCACCAGAGCCATGGCAAGTTCCAAAGCCTCTCCCTGCACCTCTCTTTCCTTCAGCACATTATCCTGCAGGGCTTTGAAGTTGTGTGGGTTCGTGTCATCGGTCAGCCAGCGAAGCCACTCCATGGAGCAGGACACCACACTGGCCGGACACACCTGGAGGTGAGCTGCCCGAGAGGAGCGGGGTAGCTGGACTGGGCAGCCGAACTCAGCGTTGAGGCAGGGCACCCTGACATTGGGGCAGAGCAGCAGGTGATCCTCCTCTTTGCAGAGATGGAAAAGGGCACCGCAGTGCAAACGGCAGGGGATGACGGCACAGGACACAGAGACCTCCACCCGAGTCCTGCAGCGCCGACTGTAGCAGGAATCACAGTGGACATGCTGTCGCACCCTGGAGGCCCGAGAACGATGACTCTGAACGGGTGACGAAGTAAAATGGAGGAGCCAAGAAGATAAAGAGTTACACCACAATGACACAGCATAATAAAATGGAATCTTTGATCCAACACCAATACTTAGATTAGAACTATAAAATTCATGCATGTTAATGGGGTGCACAAAATGTTACCAACACGAGTAACTGTAATGCATCACAAAACAAAACAAAGTCTGCAAAAACTAAAATAGCTTCTCAAGCAAAAACGTTATTTATGCAAGAGCCAATGAATCAGATTGCATTACATTTTACTGGTGTACTTAATAAAAGGGGGTCATATCGGAAATCTGTGACTCACCATATCCACAGGACTTTGGACCGTTTGGTTTTGTTGCCCTGCAGGGAAAAACACAAAAACATTTTAAACTGATGTTTTACCCTGTGGCATCAGCCCTTAGGAGTGATTCACAACCTTTTTGACTTGTGACCCCTGAAAACAAAGCAATGTCTACTTCCTCCATCATCACTGGCATCAGATTATTATGGCCAAAACAACTAAAGAGTGACCAGAAGTGTAATCTACAAAAAACAACAAGAGGAAAGAAAGCTACAGTCAGCAGCTTTGCAAAAGGTACTAAACACTAACATCATAATGCAAAGATGCCGAAGAACATGCCAATGTGATGTAGGTACATGTTCACTACACTAATTTGGCATATTACAGGCTAACATGATAATTTCCTAATTGGCACAAAACACAAAGTCCAGCTGAACATTTTTGCTGGTATTTAGTCATAAGCTAAAGTACTGAACAAATCAAATATTGTACAAGATGAAAAATCAGGGTATCCCCAAAGTTATTGTCATTCATGTAGAATGGAACATGAATGCCTGTGATAAATGACATGGAAATCCATTTAATAGTTAGGACATGTCACTGGAAACCAAAACACATGTCTCTACGGGGAGTTTAGGGATTTCCAAGTCACTAGACCAAATCCTCTCAAGAGCATCTCTACTACATTTGAGTCCAGTTGTTGTTGAGACATATCAATCTGGACTGACAGACTGACAGTGCTGCATTTACATTTTTACTTAGATTCCCATCCTATTATCTCCTGACCAATGAGAGTAGTACTGTAGCTCTATAGAGGGTCAGTAACCAGCAACAGGCTGCACAACAAATTAGCTGCACACAAAAAATTATTAGCATAAAAGAAATGTCAGCTGACTGTGCAGCACTCTTGTCAACACACATTAAAATGCACTTGTGTCCCAAATGTAACACGAAGATTTAAAGTCATGCGTAAACACAGAGCATTGTTGAGTTGCATGTCCTCTGGCTCTGTAACAGCAACTCATACGAGCATGTAAAGCACCTGAAATATTCACCTTCTACACCTTTATTACTTCTCTCAGTCGTTTCACTGTACTCCCTATAGTTCAGATCAACAAAGACAGACACTATCAAAGTATTTCAGCAGATTAACAATAGGATCAAAGTTTCCGGTCAAATGTCTTACCAAGGTGCCACCACAGACGTGTCTCTTAGGTTTTATAACGTTGCTTTTGCTCCCTGTGCTCTTTGAACTGGAAGGTTATAATTAGACAAGAGAGCACGAAACACATTCAGGAGGAGAAATAACTCCCCCCTCTGACTCCAACTCCAAACCACAGCCACCAAACTCTGTTAAGAAGTTTGCATGTCTTATTCTGGGCCACACTGTATGTGTCTGAACACCTGTTGTCAAAATAAATAGGCCATCCTCTGTTTGAATAACTGCAAGAAAATGCTCCCGAGCAGTGTGATTGTACCAAAACCTCCACTAGAGGACAGTGTTTGGATTAGAAATGAACTATTTTTTCCCTGCAGGTTGAAATTAATAGTAGGCAACAGCAAAATATGCGTAAGAGAGAAGTAAGTGAGACAGAAATCTAAAAAGAAAAAACTAAATTTGGTGACTTCTCTTGAATATGACAATCATTTTCTTGCCTCATTTTTTTCTTTTTCTCACCCTAATCCAAACCAAAAATCATCATCCTTGGCCCTCCAGGGTGCAAAAGCACTGTGATTCCTCAGAGGCCTGGTAACTGAAACCATGTTACTGATGACCGCTGTAACATTTCTCGGTCAGTCTATTAATAACACGCACACATAACAGACACACAGACAGTTGGTCTTTAAAAGTACAAGACAGACTACAAGGAGAATGACTCTCTCCAACTCGTGGCCTGCAGTTCACTCTTTTTTTTAACTTTTACGCCACAGAATTCTGCTGGCAACCTGCTATTGTGGGTTCCTACATATCTTTTTTTAAAGCTAATGGTACTGAGAGATTCTAAGTTTCCTCTGCGTTTGGTAGACAGACCTGCAGCTCAGATAAAGAAACCTGACGCCAGAAGACCTGAAGGATGGTATGGACTTTATTTTGCAGCTGCAATACCAATGTTGTTTTGAATTATTAAGTTTTATTTGCCTTTAAGTAGCTTTTTGGTTGTGAGCTGTCCAGTGTGTCATATAAAGTAAGAGATTATGTTCTTCAGCTCTTCACTGAATCTTTGTTTGCACAAAGTGAAATATTAAACATCCATTATCTATACACCGCTTAATCCTCATTAGGGTCGAGGGGGGCTGGAGCTTATCCCAGCTGACTAAGGGTGAAGGCAAGGGACACCCTGGACAGGTCACCAGTCTGTCACAGGGCTACACTCAGAGACAGACAACCAAGCACACTCACATTCACACCTATGGACAATTTAGAATCACCAATTAACCTCAATATGTTTTTGGATCTTGTGGGAGGAAGCTGGAGAGCCCAGAGAGAACCCACGCTGCACGGGGAGAACATGCAAACTCCATGCAGAAAGATCCCGGGTGTCCTTATTGGGACGCGAACCACCGACCTTCTTGCTTCGAGGCAACGGTGCTAATATTAAACATGCAAAACTCGTTAAAAAAAAAAAAGGCCGACCGTTTTTGTGCTCAAAATTTCCTGTTAATTGCTCAGGAACGAGACACGAAAGCAACGCCTTGTAAACAAATTGAAATATTGACATATTTTGCATCTTTAGCCAGGTTTTTGGATTCAGATGAGCTATGGGGTGCAGAATTTTACATTAACTTATGCAGGTTTGAGCTAGTTTTGGTAGCACAAGTTCACCATTAGTGACTGACCCATGTGCCTGTGAGGTTATGTGGAGTTTAATGTCTCAATCTGAAACACAAATGCTAACTTATCATGCAAATGTACTTACATATAAACTGCATAATATTAAAATCTGTTGTGTTTAATGTGTCCACTGTTTCAAATCTAAAAAAAGAAAAAGAAGTGTTGATTTAATGACTTCTGCTGATTCTAACAGCCAGTCTGTTCTCTTGGTCTTCCTTTTTTCCCCTTTATTTCCCATTCAGAGTCATCGTTCTCGGGCCTCCAGGGTGCGACAGCATGTCCACTGTGATTCCTGCTACAGTCGGCGCTGCAGGGCTCGGGTGGAGGTCTCTGTGTCCTGTGCCGTCATCCCCTGCCGTCTGCTCTGCGGTGCCCTTTTCCATCTCTGCAAAGAGGAGGATCACCTGCTGCTCTGCCCCAATGTCAGGGTGCCCTGCCTCAACGCTGAGTTCGGCTGCCCAGTCCAGCTGCCCCGCTCCTCTCGGGCAGCTCACCTCCAGGTGTGTCCGGCCAGCGTGGTGTCCTGCTCCATGGAGTGGAATCGCTGGCCAGCCAATGATGCCCATTCTTACCCAAACACAGAGCTGCATGAAAACCTGCTCAGAGAAAGAGAGCAGGGAGGATGTCTGGACCTGGCTTTGGCCCTGAAAGACCAGGACCGCCTATTTCACTCCATTAAGATGAAGAAACTGTTCCCAGAGATGATCCAGACTGCAGAGGAGGAGATGAAAGAAGAGAGGAAGGAGAGGGAGAGGGAGAGGAAGAAGAAGAAAGAGAGGAAGAAAAAGGCAGCGGAGAGGGAAGCGGCAAGAGAAGCCAATGCTCAAACCTGGGAGTCTTTCAATCTGTTTAACATCCAAAACCCTAATGTGACAGAAGAGGAGGAGGAGGATGAAGATGAGGATGAGATTGAATATCAGCCGGTGCTAACTCAGGAGGAGAGAGAGGCTATAGCCAGGTCATCAGTAGTTGATGCTGACCTGTTAGAAAACTACAGCACCTGGGAGCACATGTTCAGTATGGAGATGGGCGGCTGCCGGACAGCTGGAGAGGCAGCAGCAGGAGGCCGAGGACAGAGTCTGCCTAAAGGGAGGGGAAAAGGCCTGGGCACTGTTATGGAGGAAGATGCCTGTATGGGTGCAACAGCATCAGACACTTGTAAACTAGTGAGCGGTGCCTGCACCTCCTCATCCTCCTGTCCAGCTGGAAAGCGCAAGAAGGGGAACTTTGTGTACGGACACGTGGAGGCGATGAAGATTATCACTGTACGCACCTTTAAAATCCCAACCAGCTTTTCTGCCAGGCAGTCCCGCATCCGCAACCCTGGTTTCTACAGGAGAGAGAGTGAAGCTGTGGACACCAGCGATCTGGGAGTGGCGCTAGAGGAGATGCCAGTTTGGGAGGAAGTTCAGGTGAGGCAAAGGAATTCAACCTTTTCAGAGTATTTTGGTAAAAATGCTCTTATTAGACCTATGAAAGTTTTTGGCCACTGCTGTGAACACAACATTGATATCCATCTCCTATTAAGTTTAAACTTTATCTATTAGTAAACACAAGTGTTTTACATTTACAGCAGACATAGATACAACCACATTTATTTGGATGAATACAGGTCTTAACTCTCCTTTTAGCTCTGTTTTTGGTCTCCACCAGGGACTGAAGGAAACATTTAGATATATTTAGCACTAAATGGTGCATAATGTTCATTAGATAATTACAATGGCTGCTGCTTGGTTGTCTAACTCCCACCTAGTGTCGACTGCAGGTAAAAGTCATGCATTTCAAGCAGTTTTCTTCTCCCATTCTGCTATACAACAGCCTCCGGACTAAAAAAATCTACCGCACAGAAAATTTCAAGTTTTGTCAAGAGGTTGGATCATTCAGTAAGGCAGCCATGCTAGTGTTTTTTACCCTGTGAATTAATCATTTTAATGACAGTGCTAGCCTCTCTGCCTGAAAATGTTCTATGAAAACTTGTTGGTTTCCAGAAATACAGACAAGCCTAAGTGTTTTCCTCGACAGAAGAATGATAGTGAGGTGTATGTGAGAGTAGCTATTTGATGTTGAGCAGGTTGGAGACAGCTGCCCACTGTGGCAAAAACAGCACTATGAGAACAGTAAAAGCAAAACATTGATTCATTCTCACTATAAGTAAATTAATTATAGCTGTTGTGTCCTATAAGTTTAAATTTAGCTAAAAGTTTGTCAATCCAGAGAAAATCGCTCTTTTTATCTCACATGATATTTACTTGTACAGAAGAAATCCGAGCTGCAACGCTTAAGTAGTCAATTTTTCAATAGAATCTTAGTTTAAAATGAATAAATTCCAATATATTTCACTTCAGTCAGCTGTCTAAAAACACCTTATTTTTTGGTTTAGGACTGGTTGGGGAAAAAACCCCAGTATTTTGAAGAATGTAGCTTTTTTTGTGCTGCACAGCATTGTGTGTGTGTTTTTGTTTTTTACATATTTATTTTTGAACACTTTATTGACTATTTAAGGGGGAAAAGCACATTTTTCTTTAATTTTCTGCATTTCAGTATTGCTTAAGCTGTGAGCTAAGTCATATATGTGTCCCACTGGTAAAGCTTTATAGCAGCCATCCGTCAAGAACCCCCAATCAAAAGTGGTGCAAACACTAGGGACTGCAACATCTAGTCCTTTCAACGAACCATATTGTCTCACTGGTATAATGTGATCTTGCGGCGTCACAGGCCATTTGTGAAAAAACAAGTCAAAAAACTTACAATAGGGCTGTAAGGTGGAGCAGTGTTTAGCACCGTTGCCTCACAGCAGGAAGGTCGCCGGTTCACGTCCAGATAAGGACACCCGCGATCTTTCTGCGTGGAGCTTGCATGTTCTCCCTGTGCAGTGTGGGTTCTCTGGCTTCCTCCCACAAGGTCCAAAAAGATGTTGAGGTTAATTGGGGATTCTAAATTGTCCGTAGGTGTGAATGTGAGTGTGCTTGGTTGTCTGTGTCTAAGTGTAGCCCTGTGATAGACTGGTGACCTGTCCAGGGTGTCCCCTGCCTTCACCCTGAGTCAGCTGGGATAGACTCCAACCCCCCGCAACCCTAGTGAGGATTAAACGGTGTACAGATAATGGATGGATGGAAAACCTTACAATATGAAAAAGTAAAAACATTGCAACAGAAGAGTGAAAAAAAACTCTCTTTCTAGAGGTAGAATCCTCCAACAGAACCAGGTTTGGGCAGAGACATTGCTCAAATGATTTCTCTTGTTTGTTTAATACTCAGCACCACACAACCTCCTACTTAAAGCGGCAATAAATATTCTGAACGTTTGCTTCATGGTGCGTTTGATTTGCTTCTCAGGCCTCCCTGCTGTGCTCCCTGGAGAAGGAGCAGAGGGGTCACCTCATCGCAGAGAGTGTTTGCCAAGACGGTCTGTTACAAGATGAAGGCACACAGACCTACAACTTTCTGTCAGCTCCTTTCCGGAAAAACACGTCACTGGCTGACCTGAATGCCAGGAAACCACCAGAGCTGCACCTACAGCTGCAGGTGGAGAGCGTCACTAGCCGACACCACAAGGCCAGCTCTGCCTTCACCTTCCTCTGTGGACACTATTTCCAGCGCAGAGAATACGGCAAACATTATAAGTGAGTTTTATTTATTGCCATATTATTAAATTCATACCTGGAGAGACAACAAATTCATGTACACTCCCAAAACTGTTAGTTTCTTCATAGTTGAAAGACAGTATCATATAAGAGCTGCAAAATAAAACAAAAAAAAATCTAATTATTTGCATGCAAACTCACACTAGGCCAGGTTAACCATGAAGATAACACATGGAGATAAAACCTTTGTATTCAGTATGTAAAGGACAGAAAAAATGTGGTTTTATTTTATTTATAGCCCACATATACATTTGATCATATTCTGTTTGAATGCATTGACCACTCTGATTATTCCTATAAACACCCACATGTCTTTTGTTACAGTGAAATGAAAATAATCTGTTTCTAATGATCAATATATAGGAACATCCACAGCGACATCCAGATGGGTGTAAACGGCTGGTTTGAGCAGAGATGTCCACTGGCGTACCTGGGATGCACCTACAGCCAGAAGAGACTTCAGCCCTCCACACATGAAGCAACCGTCAAATACAAGTGAGACAAAACGATAAGTTCACCTTCATATACAATGAAAAAGCCGAAAAAAATGTAGAAGTGCAAACAAGCTCTGCTATGAGAAAAGGCTATTTAATTTTCCATGGTATTATATTGAATACAATGCGTGCAGAATTTGGGACAACAGTGTCCATCAGCAGAACTCTTCTAGTAAAAGTATTAGATTTGCATTTATACTCAGGTAAAAGTACAAAATTATTAACATCAAAATATACTCAAAGTACCAAATATATGCATTGCGTAAAATGGCATTTTTCAAAATATGATGTATCAGTAGATTACAATTACTAATGCAATGCATTTGTCACTTTAACTCTGCAGCTTTTAAAGGGGATGTATTTGATCAAGCTTAACTGCTGGGTAGCTTGTGAATTTCCCTTTAGGGATCAAAAAAGTTTTGTCTCAATCTAAAATATTAAATGGTCATTTATTGATTGATCATATTTCGCATTATCTAACTAAATCTGCAGAGTGTGTTACTACAGTTATTGAATAATAATAAAATATTTGCATTTCATACTGTCCACCACTGCTCACCTGTCTTGAGAAGCTCAGAGTCAGAGCTCATTTATGTGATCTTGGGGCACCAGAGCTACTTCATATTTCATACACACACAAAAAAACAATAAAAAAAATAAAATAAAAATGTGGTTGTAAACCTGCAGTAACACATTTTGGCCACAGGACAGCAGCAGAAACAAACAATGTTATTAAAGCCAGTATGTCAAATCGATTGCATTGGTTACTTATTTACATATCTGGCATATACATGTCATATTTGGCATTGCTTGGATTCATGTTTTTGGCCACCTGTTCCTTTAGTTTCTCTCTTCTTAGAATTGTTTTGGTTTCTACTGACATTTAAAGAAAATAGAGGGGACTTAGGCTGCTAAATACTTCATAATATTGCTTATCTAGTCACTGTAGTAGTGTGAAAAATGACAAACAGTATTGGTAAATGAAAACACTAAAGTTTGAGGTAATTTTTAAAATTTATTATAACAAGTCATGACTTTATGTCCCATTATACATGATCATTTAATCTATTGTCATAAATAAAAATACTGATTGTTGCAGCTTAAAGTTTTGGTTAAGTGTGACATTGACTTGGCACTTTATTTAGATTTTATTTAGGTTTAATAAGCCCATCAATCCTCATGCAAAGAATTATAAATCAAATGCTTTTTCACATAACATAATTGCATCTGTGCTTTCAGTGAGGATCTGGGCTGCTTTAGCCTCCATCCTACAACCCTTGTCTCTCTGGGTGATGCCTCCCAGCCGTCCAGCAACTCAGCAGACTCCTCTATCGCTCAAAGGAAGAGAGGAGGTCAAGCTGGAGCAGGGGAGGACTCTCTGAGCTCGTTGCCCTACGAGGTGCTCTGCCACATGGCCAGCTTCCTGGACAGTCAGTCCCTGTCGCAGCTCGCTCTGGTGTCCCAGCTCATGAGGCAGGTGTGTTCATCTCAGCTGCAGGACAGAGGGATGGTGACCCTCCGCTGGGAGAAGGAGGCCAACTCACATCGAGGAGCCAAGTGGAGGGTGACGCAGAAGGTGAGAGCCGACAGACTGACATGTGGGAAGATGAGATGTTCGTATTTCATCAGCAAAATAGGGGCTGTTAAAAGTGCATCAAGTAGATAAAAGATAAAGTGATTCCTAAAAGAGTACAAAACTGCATCAAGGCTAAAGTTAGAATAAAGTATGAAGGAAGTTACATGAAGTTTTCATTGATAGAGACCAACTGGTGGCATATCGAAATAAAAAATAAAGTAAAACAAACACTTTAAAACTGTCAGATGGTGCCCTTTTGTTCAGTGGTTTAAGACCCAAAGTATGTAAAATGATCTGTGATTTCAATTCATTCATCCGAAAAACAAACATGTATCAACAAAATGAATATAATTTTGTCCCAAATCATCTTACAGGCCCCAGATTTATATCATGACCTCCAGCTGGACTAAGCCACTGTATATAAAGTTGTTAAAGATGCAATATGCAAATTTGTGAACATAAACCAATAATAGAGCATCAAACAACTATCTGCTATATAAATATATAGTGGAGTAATGGTGTCCTTAGCAGAGTATAACGTCACATGCGTTGTGTTTTGGAGTCAGTCTGGTGCACATGTTGTGCTTGTTTGTGCATGTGAGTCCCTCCATTTGAAACTGTTGACCCTCCCCATGCTCATAAACAGACAAATGCAACAAACAGAAACACACAGAGGAGAGCAGACATGACTGGATAGAAGGAGATACCGGTGAAGTGAAGATAACGCTACTCGAGTTGACAACAACTCTTCACTGCCGTTCAAATTATTTTACAATGCTAGCATGGGCTAATGGTTGTGGCTGGTGCATTGTTTGTTGGTTTTGGTGTACACAGCGTTTCTGGTTTTCCTTGTAATTGAAGGAAGGTAGGATGTGCAGCTCACGGTACATACGTCTCTCTCTGTTCCTGCAGGTTTGGCAGTTCAGCTCCTTGTTCTCTCCTGTGGACACCTGGTGCTTCCGAGACGTGCCGTCCATCTCGGAGCATCTAAAAGTGTGTCCCTACTACGAGAAAGAGTCCAAGACAGAGAAGATTTGTCTTCCACAGATCCGAGAAGTAATCCAAACCAACAGGAGCTGCAAAGGTCCCACTCTGGTGACCTTGTTCCAGCAGCAAAGGATCATGATGTAGGGGTGTTAGAAATCAGGTAGCTAGTAAAATGTATGTGTCACAACCCACCAACAACAGACTTTTATTGCATGCAGTCCCTTTTCTCTCTCTTGCCATATGCCCTGTCACTGCTGTCCACTGGCATTTAAAGGTAAAGGAGTTGAGTTTTGATATTAATGCTGTGACACTGATTCGATGCCTTCATTGCAGACACAGACTTTGCAGTCTAAATCGAACTTCATTGACAAAAAATGTCAGGAAAGCACTGAAATTAAGTATGTAAAGAAATTCCTGAGTAAAGCAATAAAGCCACAGCTGTCCTCTTTTTTTTTTTTTTAATTCAGATACAATTAAAAATGTGTTCTTGGAGATTTTGAAAAATGGCAACACTCAAGTTTCCTGAGGGTAAATGAAGACTTTAAAAAAAAAAAAGTGATGTTTACATTATAGGATTTTTAAAAAATTAAAAAACAAAACAAAAAACAAATCCTGAGCCATTTTGCCTCCCAAACAGCTATTCTGATACATTAGACAGTGAGTTAATACATGTGCAATTCCATTACTTAGGAGACATCTTCAGAACAACACTACATGAATGAATACTTCTATATAATGAGGTCCCTTCCGTGAATAACTTATTCTATGTTGCAATAAAAAATGTAAAAAAATTTAAAAAACACTATATGTGCAGTTTCAGCTTTGGAAGATAAAAATAGAAAAGGAGTCACAAGTTGACTATTACAGTTATCAGAATAGACATGTTTCTGTTGCAGCAAACAACACAGGATTTCTACATGATACCTGTGTTTCTTTCTTAAAATCATCTTTGACTTGGCTCTCTCTAGTGGCTTTTGCTGGATTTGTTTGTGTTCCCGAGGACATCTGCTCTGAGCAGTCTGTAAAACAACACGACATTCATGATGGACATCAGGCTAAGGCCGGCTGTCCCCATCATCAGGACGTAATGAGGTAAACCTTCACTTTGACCTGCCAGCCAGCAGGCCATCCAGCCCAGAGTGCAGAAACGAAACACCAAAAACCTGCAGGGGAGACAGAAAATCGATCAGAAACTGTGAAACCAAAAGCAGACAGACAACCAGCATCATATCACCATTTATTATATTGAAACAACAAGAAAGGTCTGATTACTAGAAACAATTTTAGGTTTATAATCTTGCTCAGTATCTGACATGTGGACAGGAGGAGCTGGAGTCTAACTGATGCACCTGTGATTAATGAATGACCTGCTGCACCTCCTGAAAAACACAACTGCTTATGACCAAAGTTTGAATAAAGACTCGCTGCACAACTTTTTCACACCTCAAAAATGTAGTTGTGTATTTTTGTATGCACCTTGGTTACTTGCTTAGGTTTTTGTATGCATAGAGGTGACTGGGCCTTTGCAGTAGCTGCTCCTAGTCCCTGGAAGAGTTCGCCTTTTCATGTAAGAACTGCTGAGACTTTAGAAACTTTAAAGTCACAGCTGAAGAACCACTTCCTTTCTTATGTGATGCTATTCATAATAATGCTGCACTTTGGTTCAACTCTTGTTGTTTTATGTGCTTTATGAATACATTTAACTCGACTTGACCTTCATGAACACACAAAACATTGTGCTATAATATTAGTCATCTTTAGAGTTGCTGTATTTGTCCCATTTTGTCAGTCGTTATAATGAACTTACAGCAGCCTCCAGCTTCATATTGAGATGGCAAACAGAAGAGTGTTATCAAGCTTCTCATCTAAATCCCTGCAGGACCGCAGTTAAGCTGATTTGCCGCAGTCTGTCTTTAAAACTACAATATAAAGCTAAAGTTTTTTTTAACTTTTACTGTTCTTTAGTTTAGTTCTTTGCAAACCAAAGGTCGGAGGGTAACTTTTCTAAAAACATATGTCATTCATAAGTCAAGGCTGGTGGGAGTTTTTGTGTTTTGTTGCATAAACTGAAAAAAAGTTTTATGACCTAAGAAACGGATTAAAAACAGACGATATTGTAGCAGCTGATCAAAGCATGCTGACAAACGATTAGTTATTCACTCATTTTTGTTATATGCCACTTCTTACATACTCCACTGAACATGAAATTATATTTTCCAGTGTAAACACATGGTTTACCTCTCATTGTGTTCAAGACTATTACTAATTTTTTGCAAGTAAAAAAAAAAATACACAAATGAATTTGAAATGGTGCTGTTTGAAATTTCAGGTCGTCACATATTGAAAAGCATCTCTCTCATCTTCCCTGATAAAGCTCCACTAAGTCACCTACGTTCCCAGGTTGAGCCAGCTGACAACGCTGAAGGCAAGAGAGGGACGAGGAGATGCGACTTCAGGTCCCGGTCTGTTCCTCCGTCCTGACAGGAGGAGCAGCTGCCTGGTGTGAAGGAAAACAGAGTTGATCTCCACCAGCAGAGACACCAGAGCGAAGCCCACGTAGAGGCGGGACACTGCAGCCAAACCGAAGCATGAGATCACCTGAGCAAAGAGTTTCAACAGCAGAATCAGCACAAACAAGCAGGCACAGCAACATGCTGAACAACTTTATTCACACTTTAACAAAACACATGCATAGATAATGACCTATAATTCAGGAGGTCACATATAGCTGTAACAGAAAGTCTGTCATGATTGATTCATCTTCCCAGAAACCTATTGTGACAGACTAAACAACGGGTTTACCAGTATTTAGTAAACTACTTACCAATGTCAAAAGCTAATAGAACAGAAAAGAATAGAATAGATTTTATTTATCTCAGACCTGGGAAATTATTTAATAATAATAGATGTAATAATAAGCATTTATATGGATTTTCTCAGGTTGCCAAGCTGCAAAAAGTCAATTTGGCTGAGATATGATATGCTCCTGTGTAACTTCTTTGATATTTTATCTCATTAATTATTCAGGAAAACCTCTGTGGGTGGAAAAAGTACAGTTTGGTCCAGATGTTGTGTAGCCATTCTCTAGAAGATAAGCAAACTAAGACAAGGAGGAGGATAAATTGTAGGACATTCTTAACAACCTGTTGACCCAAAAGTCTTCTGCTTTGTAAGAAAGTTGTACTGAAACATATAAAACTACCACAGAGCACCTGAACCCAGCAGACTTTGAACTTTGATCAATGTAAAGGTAAATGTTTTACTGTCTCTTCAGTTACATCAGCAGCTGTACACATGCTCATCAGCAAACATACAAACCTGCCAGACACAATGTGCGCTGCATTCAAAGTTGCCCTGTATTTATATGATGTTGTGACACTGAAGTCGCACCCTGAGGCAGCAGTGTGTTGGTGTGCAGCAGGTGAACCAGGTCATGACCTGCGCTGCCTCTGGAGATAAAACGGTCACACAGATCAAGGCTGAATACCACAGAGAGGATATGGTGATTGTGCGCTTTCATTTACTGACCTTGTGTAACTGCAGGACAACTGAGAAGAACAACTTGTAACATTATGAAAAATAAAAAATAAAATCATCTTCATGACTCTGGAGATTATGAATGTCCAAGAGTTATAAATAATACATAATGTCTATTGAATTAGATTGCAGGTAC
>NW_007578298.1:204879-211680 GCF_000690725.1 Stegastes partitus
AAATTAAACTGGCCATGAGTCAATGTTGAAAAGCTTTTACAACCTTCACCATATTAGCAGTGCCTGATTTCTCTAACTCCCAGTTAACACAAAAAATGCACAAAGAGGTGACGCATGAGTGGAGCTGGGCTGGGCCATTAAATATCTCTAAGTCATGGACTGTCCTGTGAAGACACAAACCGGTTACTCAACACGTCCACACCCTTAAGCATGCATAACTATAAGCCCTAACATCACTTAGACAGCTGAGTTGTATAAAAAGTCACTTTCTGTTGAATTGTCATTAATAATCAGGTTAGCTATAGTTTATGCACAAGGCTGCAAACATGTTTTATTCTGCTGTGAAGTTGTCCAGCATCCAGATATATGGAAATTAACTTTTGGAGCCAGCCCCAAGTAGCCATTTGAGGAACTGCAGTTTCTGGCAATTCCACGTTGGCCTCATTTTTCAGCACCAAAGGTGTCTGCTTGGGCTAAACCTAATCACATGAGGTTTTGAGCTCAAATACTAATTTCTGGTGTTTAACTGGTAAAATGCTGACCATGTTCATCTTAGCTTAACATTAGCATGCTGACATTGGCTAATTATAACCGTATACAAAGTGCAGTTCGGCTGATGGGAAACATTTGTACTAGACAAAGTGATTTTTTTGTTTGTTTGTTTGTTTTGTTTGTTTTTGTTTTTGTTTTTAACCCGAGAATACTTTTCCTTCTTAGTAATCCATTGAGCGGTTGCTGAGAGTTGCTTTCTTTCTTTTTGCTGATGCTTGTGGGAAGATCAATGACTGATGGAAAAGCAGTGTAGCAACAGTGAAAATGTTTATTGTTTGTTTGTTGTGAATGGCTGATTTCATAGTGGATTAAACTGCTTATTCATTTCTATTGATTGGTTCCTTTGCTTATAAAAACCCTTATCACAGTTAATTTAATAAATAGTTAAACTTCAAAATGATTAAATATATGGTTAATTTCCTAAAATTATATGAAAAATCACTGACCTCTTGTATGTGCTCAGATTTATATTTTCAGTTATATTGTCACTAATATGTTTTCAATTTTTGTTGACATTGTTTGAAAGCATTTTTTTCATATTTTGTCCACCATATTAACAAAATATTAGGAACACTTTTCAATATAGCCCAGTACACCTCCACCTACCTTAATAACAAACCTAAAATGAGCATCTTTTTGACAATGTCAACAAAATATGAAAATGAATAAACTGTATGAATGTAGAATTCAAGGTTGAGACATTGTGTTGGATTGAATGAGTGCAAATGTGTTTCCAATGAAGTTCTTGGTGGAGTTTGTTATATTGGAGTAAAGAAGAAAAATGGCATCAACAGAAAATACTCAACTGATGCAAGTACAACAGGTTTGTTTTAAAGTGCAGTGCTTAGACCTCAGTCATTTCACTGTGATGTTTATACAGTTACCAAAATACTTTTTCCAACACGCCTCACACATATTAACAGCACATATGAGTAACTTTAGCATTTTAAATCCTTGAGCTTTGCAGCGCTGAACCTTGAATCATGTATGAATGATAGCAGATACCTCTGGTTTTGTAAGTGGTGCTTTGTCATCTGTCCATTCAGTGTTCAGCCTCGTCAGCCTTTCTCTTTGCTGCCGTTGTGAAAAACAAAAGACCACCATCTCCTTTCTCTGGAACAATAACGGGGCTGAACGTGAGCAGCCACAGCACCCAAACTGTTCATTCAACGGAGTCACAAAAGTAACTTTTTGGGTGATTTTGCTTGTCTTATCAAGTCTAAAATCGCACACTTTTCACAGCCTCGAGGGATGCGGGTTGGGGATGGACCAGTTGCCATGGAAATGGACTCTCATCATTCAGCAGCTGAGCAGAAAACAAAGTGACCTCAGACTGCTGCTGAAACTGCTTCCAGCTGAGCGTCTGACTGACTTTTAATGTTGCTGGAGGGGGTCTGTGTATCTGTGTGGTGTAACAGTTGAATCAGAGACATGTCGAGGACCAAAGCACGTGAGTAGCCTGGTTTTAATTGTATTGATTCAACAGTTTAACAGTTATCAGACGTTATTTTATCAATCAAAGCACTGGGTGTTTTTTTCCCGAAGTTTATTGAACTGAAAACAATGATGTGTCCTGAGGAGTTTGAGGTCAGTGATGTAGTTTGTTTAACTGTTTTGGATGTTGTTTGTTCAGCCCGCGATGAGTTTCCAGACTCTGATCCAGAGGACTCATCAGAGGAGCTGACAGAGGAGGTGTGTGTGGAGTCAGACCTGCAGGATGGACAGTAAGGAGGGGAGGGAGGCATGTTCACAACCTTTAAGCATAAATCTGCACATTTACTCAAACTGTTTAAAAGAAAAGAAAAAAAAAGTGTTACATATATGTCCTTTTTACTTTAAAGACTTTTATATATTTTTTAATGTGCTACAAATACAATAACAGACGATGACTTTACATGTCTAATGTAAAATAACATAATGTAACTCTAAATAACCATAACAGTTTCATTTTAAAGGAAAATTATTTACATAAGAAAAAAATACATTTACACATCTATCATAATTTCATAAACATTTCTTTTTGATGAAATTGCTGTATTTTCTGACACGTTTATTTTAGCATGGGAGGGGTTCATCAGATTATTACAATCCATCCTGAGGAGGACATGATTGTCTGTAGCATAAAAATGTCTTAAAAATATTCAACCTAAGCAAATCAGGAATCTAAACCTTGTGGTGACATTAGGGGAACAGTCAGGGGAATGTCTAAATCTACAGGATTTATTCTTCGAGGATGATGCATGTCTGCATAAAGCTTCATGGTAATCCATCCAGTAGTTATAAGAATACTCAAGTCTGGACCAACGTGTTGGACTGACAGACTGACACTTGCATCCATACAAAATAAAAAGTAAAAATTCATACCTAAAAGTCACTTTCAATACAAAGATCGCATATACAACACTGAAATACAAGTTTAAAAAGCAGTTTGAAAATGCATATAAATAAAAATCTCTTTGTGTGTGTGTGTGTGTGTGTGTGTGTGTGTGTGTGTGTGTGTGTGTGTTTTATCTCAGGATGATGGAGGTTGAAGTGGGACGTCACACTGTGCTGTTGGCACGCACTGATGGCAAATACAGTGCTATTGGTAACCAGTGTACACACTACGGAGCTCCGCTGAGCAAAGGTAGGACAAGATGAACACAACCTCAAATTCTGAGATAAACAGAGTTCTTTATTATTTCAAAGGGAAATGATAGTGTCACAGCTACCTCTTAACATAAATCACAGAAATAAAAACTCTAATATTACAATATCTTCTAAACAATGCAATCAAAGGCTAAGGTTTTATACAAAAACAAAACAGACAACATAGAGTAATAGAATAGAAAATAGGGACTTGGGATAGACTAAAATAGCTACCCCACATGCTCAGCTGTGTTCAGTACGATGATGGTTATATAATATATTATATTACATTAGTGCAAGCTGGGTGGAAACCTAAAGAGCAGCACAGACCTCAAAGGCTCAGAATAATAATGTAATATATTATAGATGTGATATATAGCATCATAGATTAAAAAAAAAAAAAGAAAGAAAGAAAAAAGATAAAGAAGATGTTTCATTTTTTGTGTATATGACTCCACGTAGGTGCATTTCAGTCTTTATTGGTCTTCTCTGTGAGCACAAAAATGGTCTTTGAACAGAAAGAATGATTGCAAAGTACACAGGTTTCATAGATAGATTAACATGCATGGAGTAATTTATTGACACCCTTCTAAAAACTGCCGCATAGCTATTTTACAATATGTATCATAGATTTTTTGTTTCTTTTTTAAAGAGCCAAAATAAAATAGATTATAGATAGATAGATTATTAATAAGAGGATTTACAATGAGGCAAGACAAAAGCTGTCATGTGGAATGTGGGAATTAAAGTACAATGTGCAAAGTCTTTAGAGGAAAAGATGTTGAAGAAGCCTCCAACTGAAAACACTGTGTTGTCTGATCAGGAGGTCAAGCAGAGGATGTGAAGTGTTGTTCTTTATGTCGAGCAGTTTGTGCAACATCTGTCTCAACAGCCGTCTCCAGGAGCTCCAGAGCAGCACAGCTTCTTTATGAGGCCTTTTATCCGATCTGTTTCTGCAGTTTATAAGTTTGTCTTTGTATTTGTATTTGCCTGTGCTGAATATCAGCATGAGCACAGAGCATGTAAATGATGAGAGTCTTTCTGTGTGTTCAGGGGTCATTTCAGGCCACAGAGTGCGCTGTCCGTGGCACGGCTCCTGTTTTAACGTCCAAACAGGAGACATGGAGGAATTTCCGGGCATAGACAGTTTACCTTGTCACAAGGTTCGACCCACAGAGACGCACGTTTACCTCACGAGGACATTCTCTGTCAATTTAATTTGGTTTTTGCCCTCTTTTGCAGGTCAATATTCAAAACAGCAAAGTGTATGTGTCTGTTAATAAAAAGGTAAGAAAGTTATCTTTTCTTTATAACTTGATGTTACAGGTTCTCAAAGCGGTGATGCTGTCTCACTGCATCACTCTAGACAGTGATGCAACGTTTTGTGTTCAAAACAGCAAAGTGTACGAGCCTGTAAAAATTGTTTTACGTTTTGTACCAACACTTTTTGTTGAATGAGGGGGAGTCATTAGAGCCTTGAGCTAACGTGTCACTAATTGGAAACCTGTAGTAAATAATAACATTTTCCCTTTTGTAATCTAATGCAACTCTGTTATAAGTACGTATAGGAGTACTCTAAGTGGGCTTTATTGTTGGTTGATTAAAACATATTCTTTCGATTAATTTCATTTGTAAAACTGCCATTTTTTCCTTTTGTTGAGTTTGTATGACAGTGTTGTTTTTACATACATAATTCAGTCTCTCAGGCAACAAAAGAGAATAAAGAGTATGGGAACATCAGTACCAGGAGTCACTCACACGATTCTGCTGCTGGGAGGAGGTGAGTGTGGACCAGCGTCTGTGTCTTTGTCTTTGTGTATGATGCCGCCATTTCAAGCTTGAACAAAGTGACTGTAGCTTTACAATAGCAATGTTGCGCCTGTGATGAAGTCAGAAAACAACCTGGCTGAAAGGTGAATGGACATATTGATTAATCCAGTAATCATGAAAAGTAATCAGTGACTATATTGAAGTTGTTTGTTTAAGCCACATTCGAAGCAGAATTACTTAATATTCTCTGGTTCCAGCTGCCCAAATATCAAGATATGTTGCTTTTTGTGGTAATATCACTATAAATTGAAAATGTGGCGTTTTTTTTAACTGTTAACTGTCTAACACTTCACAAATCTGGGAAATCAGGCTGCTTCTTCAGCGACAGTGACAGTGTCTCACCTCTCTGTAAGTGCAGGAGCTGCCTCATTGATGTGCGCTGAGATTCTGCGGCAGCAAAACTTTGGTGGCAGAATCATCATGGTGACCAGGGACGACCTTTTACCTTACGACAAAACCCGTCTGAGCAAGGTGCTGCAGAGTAAACAACATGATAAGAAAAGCAACATTTTAGTGATGAACATGTGTGTGAGTTTGTAGTTCGCTTCGAGTACCTAAAGCCCCACACCTGTGCCCATCTCGTAGGTAATGAATGTGGAGAGTGAAACTATCCTGCTGAGGAGGAGGGAGTTTTTCCATCAGTATGACATTGAGGTGTGGCTCAAGAAAGAAGTGAGTACTGGTAGCAGCATCCTACATGTGGTGTGGTGAGCTGTGTTCTTCCTGATGCAGAATATTGTCTGCACATGCCTTGAGAGGTGAATTTTCCTCTGGACAATGAACAACACATTCATCTAGTCCTGGGACTGACTTCTTCAAACAGTGAAAGCACTGAGACCTGAGTGTGGATAGATTCATCCTGTTTCAGTGTTATAGGTCACACTGTGAACTCTTGCTGTGTTTGCAGGCACTTTCGGTGGACACTGACAGGAAGACAGTCACATTTAATGATGGTTCTACCCAGAGCTATGACCAGCTCCTCGTCTCAACAGGATGCAGGTACAGAGAAATACACACACAAACATTTTGAAGCATTTCACTTTTTTGGAGTCCAGGCCGCTTCTGCTCATCCCAGAAGTGTGGGAGTGCAAATTTGCACACTAGTGATTAAGTAGAATTTAGGACAACGTAGAAAATTACTGACAAAATATTTTTAAAAAAACAACAACAACAAAACTTTTTGAGCTAGCACATAAAACGCAGCATGCTATGGCTTCATACTTTACTCACAGTTTTGTTATATTGCCCTTAAGATGTGTTTTGAATAGAGGCACAATTACGAAAGGTTATATTTCTTAGTCTTCTGCGATGCTTTGTCATGCTTGCCAAAGTGTTGAGTTTGGAGACACCTGAACAAAATTAAGGAGCTTATCTTTTACTAGCTTTAAGCAGCTTCTTGGCTCACTTGTTTGATTTTGGACAACTCCGTTTTAATTTGTGATCATTGTCCGTGATGCACACCCAACAGCGTATCAAGGAGAAACTAGGATAATACAGTCAGCTTTACTGACGGAACATTTTCAGATTTCTGATCTACGCTTTCCTCATTATTTATACAACTTTGGTTGCACATTTTGATTTCCACAGTGGCTGCATGGTGGAGCAGTGGTTAGCACCATTGCCTCGCAACTAGAAGGTCGCCGGTTGAGGACACACGGGATCTTTCTATGTTCTCCCCATGCAGCGCGGGTTCTCTCCGGGTTCCTCCCACTGTCCAAAAACATGTTGAGGTTAATTGGTGATTCTAAATTGTCCGTAGGTGTGAATGTGAGTGTGCTTGGTTGTCTGTCT
>NW_007578298.1:211805-241490 GCF_000690725.1 Stegastes partitus
GGATGGATGGATGGATTTTGGTTGCCACATACATACACACTGTACAGACATACACTGTTTCTTATACAGAGAAATGATAACATCACAATAGGTGGCGTTTATATCCATCTAACGTAAGGGAAGGTGTAAGTTTTAGGTTTGAATGTTAGTCTCAGAGTAATGCCTGCTTTGAGAAGCCACTAGTCATACCTGTCACTGTACTTTGTGCAAAGTAAAGTTCACATTGCTGCAGTGCTTCTATGCATTGCTTATGAAGTCATGCCTTTTCCTTTAGAGCAAAGGGTCTGGATGTGCCTGGTATGAAGTTGG
Organism: Stegastes partitus; assembly: GCF_000690725.1. Lineage (NCBI taxonomy): Eukaryota > Metazoa > Chordata > Actinopteri > Pomacentridae > Stegastes > Stegastes partitus. The sequence goes on from NW_007578298.1 coordinate 212,115, forward strand.
ACAATGTCATGATGCTGGAGACGCCAGAGGATGCCCGGCACATCCACGCAGCCTGTCTGGGCAGCAACGTTGTCCTCGTGGGAACCTCTTTTGTTGGTACTGTGCGAAACCTGCACATATTTTTACATTTGTTTTGATTGGATATGTGCAGGAGGAAATAGACATAATAGATTCAACTCTTCTGCAATAACATCTAATTGTGAAATATAGATAAAACAAAAATTCACAGTTATCGTTAATATTTGTCAGTTTTATGAAGGTCCAAAAGATTATTATATGAGCCAAAATCATAATAATAAACTTAACTATGTCATAAATAATAGGCCTACTGTTAACTAATGAAAAAAAGAAATATAAAGCTTTATGCTTTTCCTTTAGCTTGTCGTTAGTTTGTAAAATGAATGACTTGATAAACTGGTGCATTTTGTTGTTTAACTCCATAATTTGTTCCTATTTTTTGGTCTCACAACCATGATCAGGAATCTACTTATTATTTTCTCCAATGTTTCCTGATGCTTGTATGATAACGTTCAAGTGAGTCAAAGGAATGATTGGATTAAGAGTACACAAACATGTCCTCTATTTTTTTTTGCAGATATCATTTTGTCAGTTTTGCGGCTAATTACAGATTTAGTTATTAGAGATTTCAACTTTTTTTCCATTTCAATACTATCAGTACTCCTGATTTTCTCTACAGTAGCCACATTTACTTGTTTTTCAGGTATGGAAGTTGCATCTTATTTGATTGACAAAGCCTCCAGAATCACAGTGATTGGCAGCAGTGAGCTGCCGTACCAGAACACGCTGGGCCGTGAAATTGGCAGAGTTACCTTGATGGTAAGTAAGAAACAGAGACATGGAGCCCTGTATTGTATCATCACATTACTTTTCTTTTCAGCTCAATTATTTGTTGTTTAAACTCTGTTGTTCCTGCAGATGCTGTCAGAGAAAGACGTGAAATTCTACATGAATGATAGTGTGATAGAGGTCAAAGGTGTGAATGGAAAGGTATCCGTCCCAGTTCAGACTTAACATCCGCACGACACAGCAATAAGAAAATGTAAACATTCACATTTCTTTCTGTTCTTCCTCTCATCGTCCTTTCTTCTTCTTCAAGGTGAAGGAGGTTGTGCTTAAAAGTGGAACAGTAATCCCAACTGATGTTCTGATTGTTGGTATTGGTGAGTGCAATGCGGATGTTTTTGTGATTTCACATTTACACAATGTAATGTGCAATTACTTTATATAAAAACAGCCAAAATATCTTTTAATTACTCTAACTGCTTTATGTACATTTTAAAAATGTGTTAATTCAATAGCTGTATTTAGTCATTGTTTATAATTGAGTAAAGATAATTTTGCTGCCATTGCACTTAAGCTAACTGTTTTTAGTCTTTGCGCCAAGTTGCGCGAATCAGCTGCTGGCCGCAGCTTCATATTTGAAGGTTCTTTTTTCTTTACTACCTTTTTCTGGCAGCTTTAGTTGCTTTAGAAGTTGAGACTTTTGCACACAAAATATATTCAAAAAAAATCTTGTGCAATATAATGTTCTGTTTTAATTTAAACTACTCAACACGTACAGTTGAAACAGTCGATTAATCAACTTGTCAACTTACAGAAAATCTACAACTATTTGAATAATTCATAAACCAAATCCAAAAAACCTGCTTAACCGCTTCTCTGTCACTTTTCCATCCTCCACCAGGCAGCATCCCAAACTCAGAGTTCCTACAAGGCAGCAAAATACAGATGAACGCAAAAAACTTTGTTATAGTCGACAAGGTCAGCTAATAATCTGTTTTCATGTTGTGCTTTTATTCTGAACTCATGACCATTGATCTTGTGCTTTTTTCAACCTTATGCTTTGTTAAGATGATTTTTCAGAGCCCACATGCTTCACTGCTGGTCCGATTGTAACTAAATATGAACTCTCAGAGAGATTAAGGCTGTACCTGTAGGTGGATGTAATATCCGTCTATTGCAGGACCCCTTGTCCATGTCACTGAGAGTAATTCTTTATGACTTATGGCTATATGTTGAATGAGATGAAAGTGTTTTTGGTGCTGGTAAATTGAGACAGATTGTCCTGTACCCCAAACATAACATTAGGATTAATAAACTTGTATTAATCAGTGTATTCTGCAGCAATAATCATCAGTTTCCTGCCTGTGTTTGCATCCTGCAGGGCATGCGCACCAACGTCCCTGACGTGTACAGTGGAGGTGACCTGGTGACCTTCCCACTGGCGATGGCCAATAACCAGCTGGTGAACATTGGACACTGGCAGATGGCACAAGCACACGGTAATGTAGAAACAACATAAATGGCTTTACAAAGAAAGTTTGTATCTGAGAGCTTGACCACCTTACGTAAGACTAAACTCCCACTAATTCTGGGTGAATTTATACTGCCTTCAAACTATGAGACACTGAGCAATAATGACAAACCACTCATCTCTTTTTTCTGCAGCAGAGCATGTTAGAAGTTTTATTTAGTTTTATTTTACTGGGAAACTCTAGTTTCTAGTGAGGAGCAGAGTGGTTTGAGTGCAGTGCAGAGCTGCATCAGGGCTGAGCTGCACTCACGGCAGAGCTCAGTAATTTTGATTACTCATAATTTAATTGAACAAATGAGTATGACTGATGACGTCCTCACTGCTATACATTTCCATTAGATCTCTGAAAACTTAACATCATGAGCCATGTTGTCTGCTTTCTCGTCATTTGGTGTCACTGTTTAGCATTGATTGTTGCCTTGGAAACAAATGCAAGTGACATTTGTGTTTCTTGAAATATGAAAAACAACTAGTCAAGGAGATAAAGGGTCAGAACCCCAATATACCAGCAGAATTTAATTCTTCATTCGGTCATGAGTTAGACACAAAGATGAGCCATGAGATTGTGATTTAATCAAAAACTGGAAGGTAATCTAGGGTTTCTGGCTTGGACTGAGCTCTTGTGGAGTGAAGACAGACAACAGCACACAAGATTGGTCCACGTACAGTAAAGGAAGTGATTCTGTGTTACCATCTTAGACAGAAATCTATGCATTTTTCAGTTATTTCTGACTGATTAAAAAATAAAGTATATCAAGCTTGAGTAAATGAAAACTCCAATTAACAAATTTTGGGGGGAAAAAATTTGAATTGCTATTTTTATTTTAAATTCTCATCATTGTGGCACTTGTGATTTTCCTCTTTGCTGGAAAAAACTATGATTGATTGCACCTTCATTTCAGTAGTTTAAATGTAATTGTATTCCATCACAATGCACATTTGATTTTACTCAAAATTTGAGTTTGAAGGCATGTCATCTTTCTAAAATCATCAGCATTACAGCATTTATAAGAGTAACATCAGGAAGAATTGTCAGATTTTTAGCTTGCAGGTTTTAATTAACATGATGACAATTAGTTACATCTGAGCTTAGATTATACATATTTCATTAAAACTGCTTCATTTTATGTGCCCATTTACAAATTGCCAAAAAGAAACCAAAATTCTCAACTAGTTTCTGTAAAAATAAATAAATAAATAAATAAAATGATGTTAAGAGATTCTGTCTTCTAGTAAATACTTTGCTAAACCAGTATTATTTTTTATTCTTCTTACATCTTAAATATCTGTGCCTAAACTACAGTATTGTCTCCGGCCTCATTTGCAGTTAAACTGTAATTGTTTTGCGTTTTATTTTTGGATTGGTTTTCAGGGAGAGTAGTAGCTTTGAACATGCTGAAAAAACCAAGTGAACTCACCTCAGTTCCTTTCTACTGGACCGTCCTACTGGGTAAAACCATCCGATATACAGGTGGGCAAACACACAGTCTGGGCTAAAAACTGTATATACTGATTGCCACGATGATAGCGTTCAGATGCAAACACTTGGTTAAATGCAACTTGTGTTTTTACTTTGGTTGTGTGCAGGCTATGGGGAGGGATACACTGATATTGTAATTAAAGGAAGCTTTGAGGAGAGGAAGTTCCTGGCATTGTACATCAAGTAAGTCAAGAAGAACATCTGCTGAAGAACACGAAGAAACTGAAAAATGTAATCCTTATAGAGTAACATCTATATATGGGTGCGTTTGTGATTGTGTTTTTTCTTTTAGGAATGATGGGGTCATAGCAGCAGCAGGCCTAAACTACGATCCAGTTGTGTCTGCAGTAGCTGAGAGGCTAGCAGCAGGAAAAGTCATCACAAAGAAAGAGGCTGAGTATGTAAAATGGTTCTGTTTATTCCCACTTTGTTCCCATTTCTAGATTATTTTATAATCTGAACACCAGATGATTTTTGGTGTTTATGGATCATTTAATAGTGATTAGATTAGATTACAGATACAAGTCTCATGTTGACTTTTGCTGGCTCTTGGCCAGGACGCCCTTGTAAAAGAGGTTTTTAATCTCAATGGTTTTTTCCTGGTTAAATAAAGGTTAAATTAAAAAAAATTAACACTTGTAATGGACAACAATGATGAAATCATATTTGTAGACCAATCAAAGTGATTCAGTTGCTTCTTGTCTCACAGAGTTTATGATTCTTGTCTCCAGTTCACAGGTTCACTCCATGTTGTTTTTTTCTTTCTTTTACTTCACTAAACTAAAGCATCTTCAGAATCAGAAATCAGAATCAGAATCAGCTTTAATGGCCAAGTACATACACAACATACAAGGAATTTGGTTTCAGCTGTTGGTGTCGCCCTAGGAATTTGCACAAATAATAGAAATAGGAAAATGTTAAAAATAAAATAAAGTAAAATATCTACAGAAAGAAAAGAATAAAATACAATAAATATTAATAAACAATAAAACAAGATAATAAGACAAATATATACAAGAATTTACTTAATCTTAAGACAGATTACATTTGAGTCATGGCACTAAGCTTTGGACTTTCTTTCTTTGCTTTGGAGAATTTTTTTCAGGAAAAACAAGATAAATATGAACGGTATTAAAAGCATTTGTTTGGTGTGTGAAAGAAGGATAAGTTTTCTATCATCATGGAGCAGTCTGAACATATTTTTCATCCCGATGGATAAAATGTATGAGTGGATTCTGAATATGCTCTCACAAGTGATGAGCGTTGTTTATCCTTCTGTAATAGCAACGTGAAAACGATAAACAATGAATCTACAGAGAATTGTCACCTAAACCTGCATCTCTCCTCAGCTTTGCACTACTTTATAGTGAAGTTCAGCTCATGTTTTAGCTTTACTAGTGTGCTTCACACTGACTATCTGAATGTGCACACAGCAAGCAGCTGTTTAAAGAAGCTCTAAGAACTCACTTTACACCACCTGCTCAGTACCAAACAGCAGACAGACAAAGGTAACAACTAACTAGTGAACATAATGCAGCTACAGAGCCGAATATTTCCCCCAGGAGCTGATGGAGACCAAAAACTGAGCAAAAAGAGAGTTAATATTTGTGAAATTTTTGTGTACGACCAATTGTCCTACAAAAAATTGCAATCAATTATTTAATTCTCTTTTTATGTCCATTGTATGCCTCTATTATAGGGTCTCTTTTTTCATTTGGCTTAAAATCAACATGTGCCGGCATTGCTGCTGTGAGATATTCAGGTTTACAACTAAATCTGTGACGTTAATGTCTGTAGATGCTCATCAAAAAGCAGTCAGTCAAATATTAGAAGTTCAATGGCGAAGTGCTATTAAATAGAGCAGAAGAAGAGGGCGCAAACAGTTCAAAGCAATGTGCAAATAGTGACTGGAATATGATATTCCTGTTAGTGTTGTGCAGCTGCTGAAGTTATTCAAACAATTATGCAAAATGATTGGCTGTAATAATTGTGATCCAGCCTAATTCGATTCACCAGATGGCCAGAAACATGACTCCAAATAAAGTTTAGTTGGCTCAGATGTAATCCAATATATGAGAGGAACAAGCTGTTAATCAAATGCATTAAAGGGCGTAAATCCACATAAGCTCGTGTCTTTTCTCTTTCCTCTCCCTGGCAGATCAGATGACCTGAGCTGGCTGCAGTCGTTGTCCTGATCTACACTTTCTTCCACTTACACATCATCTGTACAGTGTTCACATGCAGCCAGGGAGTCCTCCTTCTGTCTGGATTAAACTGTTTCAATCAGAGGAGACAGACTTTGCTGGTGAAGAGCACCGACCAAAGTGAATGTTGTATTTACAGCTCGGTGCTCTGTGTGGAAGTATTGGATTTCAAACTGTACGTCATGCAGTCAGTGTTCATGTGAGGGGGAGTTCACCATGTAAACAACAGATACCTCAAATGGATGCAGCTTTTGGAGCTTTTTTTTTTAATCTTAATATTTGTCATTATTTCAACAGATTTTGTTTTTAACTTCATGGATTTCTGTCTCCAGGAATGTTTCAGTAACAGTCCAGAGACATCACCTTTTAAGATGCCTCGCTATGTTCTCTGCTGTTAATATTTAAAAGCTGCCTTTTACTTGGATGGGGCTGCTGAAAAAAAAAACCTAAAAAAACACAAGTGACCTTAATAGCCGACTGCAGCCGTGTACGTGGTCCGGCCGGTGAGAGGAGGATTAGGAGAACAGAGGGGGAGTGTTCAGTGCTTTGAAACAGAGGTGCTGAAACAGGCAACAGTGACAAACACAGGGAACAATCGGCCTTCGGCAAACAGCAAACAAAGGCACCGTGACAAAACCTTTACAAAAGAAATGCTGCGTTTTTCTCTCTTCTCCCCCTCAGTCTCTCTGCTGGTTTATCGCTGTCTGTACTTCACACCTCAGCTTTCACTCTGAGCTTCACCCTCAACAGTGGCGGGATCCAAGGCTCTTGGAGGCCTGCTGCAGCTCTCATATCTGAGGTGTGAAGGTGCTCACATTCTCTGTACTTCTTCATAATTTTTGATAACTATTTTTTTTCTTTTTCGAGTATCTAAGTTACAATCAGCAATTAAAATGACATTATTCCATACTCTTTTCATATGGATGAGAGTTCTTGATAAAAATCTACCGCCCTGTTATTTTACACCACAGAATGGATTAAAGGTTTCACAAGATACCGATACTGACAATAACTGATATTTGAAAAACTGAGTAACTCTATCATGTTAATAATCCATATAGAGTGATATCATAAGTAATCCAGACCAACATATAGTGCAGTTATGGTAACAGGCTCTCTCCATACACTCCTATTCTGAGCTTATTTAATTGATCAAAAAAAGAGCCAAAAACACGTAATAAACAAAGTTTACGATGAATTTAACTGTTTCTATTCTTTTGGCCACGATAATCGTGTAGTGAAAATATGCTACATGGGTATATGCTTATCTTAATATAATACACTTTCTGCATATCAATTTGAGAAACTGTTATTTTGTGATGAAACACTAATTTTCTGGTTAATAGAGGGAAGTGAATATTAGACACATCAAGGTTCTTCAACACATTAAAGCTAAAAAATGTAATGGTTAAGATCACAGATAACTAAAGACAGACCGGACATATTTTATTGCATATCTTGAGTTCCACTTTTAAAGTTAAATGCAAAACAGTTTCCATGTTTTCTGATCATCTTACTGGCAGAAGGCAACACCGACTGTCCTAATAGTCCTGCACCGTCACATCTCTCTCATGCAATGAGTCAATTATCAGCTTAAAAGCTATCAAAAACAGCTTTAAGCCTTAGTTTGAATCACTGCACATTGCTCCAGAAAGTAATTTGGCTTAATATGAATTTGTGAGGTAAGAAAACTGTATTTGTTCTCCTGAGGAACAAGTCACAGCTTTGCTTTGCCTCATGTAACACGAAGAAGCAGTTACAACGCTGAAAATCAGTCCTCTTGTTAGTAAAAGCTTTGTTATCATTGCAAAGTGATCCCTGATGCCAGAAGGAAATAACAGTGATGTAATCGTCATTTACACTTTTTGTCGTGTGTTTCAGTTTGTTCATGCATTAAAAGAAAAACCTCAGTCACAACATTTCTGTCTTTCTGTGCTTTCCCTGACTTGGAGTGCTTGACTTTTCTGCCACCTATTGCCCATGAGTGGTAATATCACAGGAACAACAGTCAAGTAACAATCAGTTCCTTTTTATGAATTCATGCCTATAATCTCAGTCACATAAACTTCTTTCCCACTTATATGGTTTTAAAAAATACTTTAGGTCATCTTTTGCACAATACTCCATTTGCACTTTGTACATCAAGTGATCACCTGAAGTGTGAGGAGGCAGCATGGCAACACATTTAAAACTGGAAATATTATTAACACATCACTGTGACTTGTGTGTTTAGCTCTTAATTGCCGTAAGAAAGAGAGAAATAACAAGTTTGAGAATTTGCACATTAGCTCACAGGTCAACTAAGTCAGCAAAATGCTTAACAGCTTGAGCTTTAGACAACATTTCATTTCTACATTCTCACATTCTCACATTATAGTGGTGAAAAAGTAATGTGACTCCCATCCAGCTAACCCTCCTCTGCTTCACTGACAGATATGAGTGGGCCTCAGAGGTGTTATCCTGATTGGGTTTCAGTCCTGAAAGATCAACTTTGGGCCTTTTTTGGAAGCGTTACATAATTCAGCAGCACAAGATAAACTGTGCAAATCCTCTATTAAGTTTTTAACAGGCCTATTCAGCAGGAGGAGGTTCTGTCTTTGTGACAGCTGTGGCACCGTGGGTACATAGTTTGTACTTGACAGCATTTCTGCTGGGAGCTTTAAAGGGTAATGAATTGGCAACATGCTCAGTTTCTGTTCAGTCCAAAGGATCTTCTCTTTTATGTCTCACGGTGGTGGAGTTTATTTTAAACTGTGAGCAAATACAGCTTTCTCAATATCAGTCTGTGCTCAGATGCAGTAATGATGCAGCACCTTGTTCAGATTCAGTCAAAAATTTTTACTCTTTGCTCTCTTTAGGAAAAGTCTGTCTCAAGGCATCCTGGGCTTCTTTCAGCAGAACCTCTCTGTGAGCAATGTATCGCAGCCGCCTGTTGGCCCTGTACTGCTCCAGCCTCTTCGCCTCAGCCTGGGGGTCCTGCAGCACTCCCTCCCACCTCAGGCTCTCCCTGGCCTGGACGCTGAGCTCTGTCACGTACCCCTGCACCAGAGCTCCTCTGCCACTATCTGGTGAATCCTTGAGGGTTTTTTTGCTCCTCCGTCTACTGCTGCCCAGACGTTCTCCATTCTTCTGACTGGGAGCTCTGAGCTTTGGAAGCTGGCCTTGAGGCTGAGCAGGATGCTGAGGGGGTGGCAGGGACACCAGCGAGGTCTCAGGAGGCAAAGAACCAGGCTGAAGTTTCTCTGTAGGGAGGCAGCAGAAACATGAAAGCCCCTGCACACTACCAAACAAAGCGGAGGGTTTAGATTACTAATGACTCCCTTTGGAGTTGGAGGTCTATTGGCTTGGTTTACAGTAATGAGCTGCAGTGAGGACACACTGGGGGCCTATTTTCTAACGACCTACTCAGCGCTGCAGGGAATCCTCCTGCAGCACCACATGGTACTTATACTGCTGCTTACATTGTGTACATTCTGTGACATTTGCTTGAACTGGCCAAGTGGTGATACACTAGGGTCAGTGCAAACAGTTGTTTTTCTGTCTGTGTGTCTTCACACTGCTGCATGACTGATCATAAATTCATACTATGACAGAGGCTTTTCATTAGATCACTGTTTGTAGCAGTGTTCTGTCTGTGTTTGTTGGCAGCATGTACTCCATCAGGAACATAGGCTGCTTCCAAAGGACATGCTTTTAATGAAAAAAAAAAGTGACACAGTAATTTAATTTCCTTTACTGCAACAAAGCCTGGAGTAGCAAATCTATTTTCAGTCTTCTTCAAGACTTCAGGATGGTTAGACTTATGTCAATATGTAGACAGAAGAATTTTGACGCAAAATATATTGATACATTCAAAAATAAAAAAGAATTGAAAGCTTTAATGCGACTTTAACATCAATTTTATTGATTTGGATCAACCTTTTAAGTTGCAAACATGGTTTTGATGACTTGTGTTGACATAATAATGTATGCAATTAATCCGACTTAATATTGGAGGTAATTTAAACAAAAAATCTGCTTTTTCTGAGCTTAAACTATATGGAAGTTTGACTTTTCTCCACCTTGAATTCAGGACTGTGTGTCATTAAACACTTTAAAACGTGTGTTTATGAAACTGAGTAAGGTAACTGGTAATTAAAAATACCAGTTAAAGACTGGTTCCGTTAACTAAATGTTGTTAGTTCATTTAACAGAATTCTATTTGAAGTGGCCACAACTTAAAACCTGTTGCATCATTTTATTTATTTATTTAGTTTATGGTTGAGTCTAAGTATTTGTTTGTGTCTTCTTAAAAAAAAAAAAGAAAGAAAGAAAGTAGACTTTCTTGTGCAACTCCAGCTAATTTCACTGCACATTTGAATGTAGCACTTTATTATATACTGTATAATTTGACACTGTTGTTTTGCTGCATGTCCCCAACCACTAATAAGTCTGTTTACCTGGATTTTCTGGCTCGCTGGTGGAAACAGAGGTTTTCTTTTTGTCCTCCAGCATGATGATGTGTTGGCACCCAGTGGCTGGTAAACAGGTTTGTGCAGGAGATGATTCCTCTCACTAACTGCAAGACCAAAACCAAACAAACAAACAAAAAAACAGAGACCTGGAAAAGTTCGTTTTGTCACAAGTGCGGCTGCGCAGCGACCATCTGCTGCTGTTTCCTTCAGTCCCGAGACAAGCCGCTTTGGTGCTCGTTGTTCGAAATAAACACAAAAAGGCTTCAAAACGTCTAAAATGCTGGATGCTACGTTGCTACTTTTGTTGCTTCCTATTTGTTCCGGGAAAAACGTTCCCACAATCACGCTACACTGCCGCGTTGCCCAGAAACGCGTCTCCATGGCAACAGGACACGCCTTCTCTGAGAACAACTGTTGGTAATTTAAATATATTTCAGCGTACTTTTCAACAAAACTTTATTACTCTAGTAAAAGTTCATACATTTAAATGTTTTACATGTCAGAGAAAATTCTGTATTTTCTTTTTTCCAGTTACTGGAATACATATTTTTATTCGGCTGCATTTATTTACTACTAATTAAGACTTTTCTGTCTCAAGAAAATATTTCATAAATACATTTAAAAAGAAAAAAGGTTAGCTTGGTTGTCAATAGTGTTTATTTGGGAGGTTAGAGGTATTTTGGGCTATCTGATTTGATTAGGTTTTTTGTTTATCTTTTGTTTTTGTTTTTTTTGTTTGCGCTTGTTTTTACCTGTCTATACTGTAATATAGGTCATCTATGTATGCTCGATGTCATAATTTTATAATATAATAATATTACTGGCATGGATACGGTGAGATACACTATAGGCTTCAACATGAGATCCGTTGTTTAGCCTATATTTATTTACATTTTGAAAAACGAAGTACAACGAATGAGACAAACGGTTCCTTTTTGCAATGCCCTGTTAGATGCACTGACAACTATCAGTGACTTACTTTGATATTAGAAAATCTTAAAAACGATAGTAAGGCAGAATCAGAACCGCTGAATATTAATAATATTTATATATTTAAAAATTATCAATTGTAAATTCATTTCCATTTGTGAGCTTTGGAATCATTAAGACAATTATGTTCAGTACGTCGTTTACAATCACAAACAGAAGGTGTAATGACGTTTCCTCTGTCATAAAGTGTTCCGGTTACACTATAGATAAAGTTTAGTTCATGACCCCGACGTGATTTGAACACGCAACCTTCTGATCTGGAGTCAGACGCGCTACCGTTGCGCCACGAGGTCTGAAAGTTTCAAGAGTAACTGCAAATCAAATCGGACTAGTTGAACACATACAGGAGTAGATTTTTCGGTAGTAGGATAGATAAACATATTTTTGTCCTTTAAGATTCATCTAAAATGAAACAGAAAAGAAAGAAAGAAAGAAAGAAAAAATCTGGGATATTGTAACAACTAATGACATCAACACAAGCAATTTGTTCCACAGACACTGAATGCTTGTAGCATGTCCCCAATGAACTCCAATTACAGTCACAGCATAAAAAAACAAGTGTATTTTTTTTTTTATTCTTGTCTTTCCCACAAGACCATTACGGTAACTACTGTAGTTTTACGGTAGATATTGTCATGAACTGCTCATAATTCTATTGCATATAAGAGCTCCACAGTATAAGATGAACAAATATCCTTTACAGTTTTGTCATTCAGGGTCTTTGGAGAGTTAATATGAATAGCTCTCTCTTTTCATCCTGTGTTCTTGCTTTATTTTTTTGTATCATTTACTGTATTTTTTGGTTGTCTTCTGAGTTTGACACAACTGTTGTGCTGCCATTGTAGGACTGTAAAAACCCTTGACACGATGTTCTGCTGTTGCCTTCAAGAGTGAACACAAGAGTCTTCAGACACTCCTAAGATCCGATGGATTATTTTTATTTTCGATGATTGTAATGTCCTTACAAAACAGATAAATTCTTAGTGTTAGCATGTTGTGTTGCTAGTGTGACTGTGTGACCTTTAATTTTTGACGGTATGTACAATGGTCAGAGTTATGAGGAAATAGTAGCACATAGGGACATTCAGAAACTTTGTTGGAAACTTTGAGACTGATTTGAAACCAATTAACAAGGAGTGGATGAGTAAATATGTTTTCATATCATCTGTTGTGCTTCAGTAAAACCTAAACTCATCTGGTGTTTACCTCTGTTTGCTTCTCTCCTGGTCTCTGTGCTCATACATACTGTATTTGAATACAGTCAAACTGCCAGTAAAGCTTCTCTCATTTATATATTTTTCTGTTTCTGTTAGGCAACAAAACAAGTACAATGGAATGACTGAAACTCAGCTTATTGAACTACATGTTAACTCGCAGTCACGGCAGAGCTACTTCCAAGCAGTGCTCTGCACTGCTAAACTACTGACTTTCTAACCACAACGTTATCTGATAAACTCTCCAAACACATCAGGTAGAAGCAACGACTGTGCTGTGAATTTGGCAATATTTCCATGTTAAGTGATTACTCAGAGGGAAAGAAGTTTTACAAAATCCCGATCTCACGTTCTCATTCACGTCTGTTTTGCTTTTTGCTGTCAATCACAGAGGTAGAGATGGTCTTCTTCCTGAAGTGGACAGCAGTAGTTCAGCTGCATACCCAGCTCTGGACAACGAAACAGCCTCTTTAGAGCACGACTAAAACTAGAGGTTATAATTGCATGGGAAAATAAAATATTTTTGCAGTGTTTTGAGCTGAAAAATTTAAAGACACATTTAGGGACATGTGAGACTTTCAATAATGTGCTGAAAAGGGACACAATATTGGAGCTGAAAACTATATTCAACCAGCAGTAAGTTTTTTTGGCCAACTGGGGGCAGCAGAAACAAGCTGTGAATGCATCACTGGCATATTACAGACCTATTACCTTTTAATAGTGATCCTATCCAACTGATGAAAAGAAGCTTTAGCATTCATTTGAAGTTGTATTATTGGGCACTTGATAACTTCAAACCCAATATTGACTCTTAATGTAGTTGTGTTTTGAGCTCTACCGGCTTTTAAAATGTTTGTCTTTTTAGCTGCTAACTTCTTGCCTGGATCCACTTCACTGTAACAAGTTAAAAGTTTTGTTGTGTATCTGGCAGACTAACTGCCTGTGTTCATCAGCAACCCTATTACTGCTATTTATTGCTGGGCACATTACAATTTCAGAGCTCTTTTCTGAATACAACTGACTGCTATTAGACTATAGCAACACTGTGAGAGTGGAGAGAGTCAGGTCAGAAAAACAAAACAATGAGCTGAAATTTGACATAAAGCTCTGTGGAGTTGAAAGGAAATGTAGGATTGTGTAATATATCCCTGTGGGTGTGCAACTACGTGCACACAAATGGTCATATGATCCATTGTTAACATGAAAACACTTTTGTAGCTTTAGGCAAAGACTCCACCTTCACTTTAGAAAGTATTGATTTATCTTGTGCTGCTGTTAGAGGATAAACTCCGGAAACTGAAGTATCTTTAGTAACATTGTTAGTATTTTTGTACTAAAAAAGCATTGCCACTGATGTGTTTGAATGAAAAGGATGTGACAAAGTGGTAAGCAAATTAGCTCTCATTTAATGTTCAAGGAACTGAACAGTATTTGTGAAACCCTGTCCTTTTGCACTGCTGCACGGGGATTTCATGTCGCTTCAGATGACTTCCACAGAATGTAGCTCGGTATTTCACAGGGAGTTTCCATCCTGTTCCTGTCAGAGTTTAGTCCCCCACTGGTTCCTCAGTACGGCACACACTTCACATGTATGTACACACTGAAACAAACTCACATGTGCCTTATTTATGAAATTATAAACTCATCACAATCCATTGTGAAGTCTTAAATTCACTGTAACCTTTGTAATAACTACGAGGTAACTAATTTTGGCCCTTGGATGCTATGTTCTGTCTGCTCTGCACCAGTGCTAAGAATAGGCTCAGTGTCAGAGCTCAAACAAGTCTATCCTGCTTCTGCATTTCCCCCACATATCTGAGCTCTTCCAGAAAGAAGTACAGGAAGAAAGAGGATAAATCATCATGCTGAGTCAGAGAGGACACGTAGCATTTATCCACGCAGGAGTGACAAAGTTCACAGTCAGCTGCAGACGTGATACAAGTGTTTTTAGAGCCTTCATCGAAAAAGTGATAGAGCTGGTCGTTTGAAATCCACAACGGCAAAATCATACTTCACGTGTTTATGTAAGCAAAATGGATAACGCGGCCAACGCAGAGCACATTTAGCTGCTCCAGCTATTTAAATTCTCACATAGACTCTGACCCACAATTTAGAAATTCCTCCACCAGGTCATGTGACTTGTTTGCGTTTTTATGTGTCGTGAACCATGCCTCTGTCACGTCTTGTTCTGATGAGCTTGCGAGTCACGAACATTGGTGGGGGAAGATGTGACTTGCATGCTACTCCATCTGGTGCGGACATCATTATACAAACAGATCTTTCGCTGCACTTTAGTGCACCGGCATGCGATGGCAATACACTGCAGCTCAGCAGCTTTTGCACACATGCCAAATTTGATTTAGTTTTCAGGAACTTGCACATAAAAGAAATTTAAATTTAATCAGAGTGAATGTTTTACAGACGGGGCTTTGACCTTAGACATCCCTCCAGGCACTCTATGTATAGCAGATTCAGAGAGCAATTAGATCATCTTACAGGCTGAAGTAGGTTATTCTGTGTTAAATATATTGAGTAACACACGCAGAGTACATCTTATTCTTGGGGCTAAATTTGTACCTGAAATTAGTAAATGTTATGTAATGTTATGTAATTATTTTCATCACATACATATTAGCCCTAACAAACCACCAGCTATTTAAATGCTGAGCTCTCAACAAAAGATTGCAAAAGAAAAGGGAACGTGACTGTGATTTTTCAAAGGCAGGAAACTGCTCATACTAACAACACTGTGAGTTATACAATGATTTATCTTTCTCTCGCTTTCAAAACTGATCCTAAATATTATTACCTTTTAGTATTATAATGAAAATCACTGATTCATAATGATTTCCACCCACACAAAGGCCCAAAAAGGACATTGTGTCTGAATCAGAAGGCAATGAAGGTTAGAGTTAGCAATGAGCAACTTTAGAGTGAATAACATTTCCACAAAAACATCATCATATCTGTCACTGGTCTCATAGAAAATGTGTGCAAATTGGAAATTCACAAAGCATTCATAACTAACCAGAGCTGAAATCAAGGTGATTATTTACTAAATCACATTAAAGATATTATAGGTCATAGTAACTTTACTCATATATTCCAAGAAAGCAAAACTATAAAATGGCGTGAAACAAGCACAACAGGGAAAAGACATGGGCCAGAGGCTTGGCCTTGTGTGGATGTTCTGTGTGTGCTCAGTGTGTGCTCAGTGTGTCAGGTGACAGTGAGGAAGCAGCTTTTCAAACTGCAGCAACCTTAAAGCTGCAGTCAGAGTGACAAGCCCAGGTTCACAGCAGAGAGACAGAAAAAGGAGACTGGCCTTACAGTCCTTGCTGCGTGAGCGTCTGTATGCGTCAGCACCGAGAGGGTAACAAGTTCACCTCGACCTGCTGATGTCTCCAGAGGCCATTAGCAGACTCTTATGCTGTCTTAATAGTACAACAGCACAACATTTGTGCAATTAGTTGCAGGTTCAAAATGAAACCTTAACAGCAGCTTTGTCAGCAGACTCATACTGAAACACTCAAATGATGATTGTGCTTTTCATTCTTCCTGCGACTTTCAGCACAGATACGTGAGAAGCAGAGCTGCATCTGAGCTGCATGTAGCATCTAACATGGATGTAGCTCAGCTGACATCCTCCAGGCTTCTTAAAATGGCTGAATTAATATGGTGGGGAGGGACTAGAGCAAGAATAGGAGGAGACTGTTTAGACACCTTGCAGCTGACACAAAGAAAACCTAAACCCAAACCCAGAGAAAACCAGATATTGAAACAGATGAATACAATTTATCAATCAGTGATATAAGGTGGTCATGGTATGTTTATAGAAAAATAACCAGCAAAGCTTAGCGTAGCTTGCACAGTGCAAGTAATCTAATGGACAACAGCTGTCCTAGGATTTGTAATGCACAGATTTACAGATAGGAGACAAAATAAAGAAAAACTTGAATCCTTGACCCCTACACAATGAGGGGATGTGGTGTCTCTGTTATACTGTGGAGGGCATTTTACTGGAGTGGTTTGGGTTCACTAGTCCTCTTACATAGAGGTGTCACTGCAAATCAATACAAAGCTGCTCTGAGTGATCACCTTTATCCTATGATGAAACATTTCTGTGCCGATGGGAGTGGTCTCTTCATGGATGACAATAACCCCATCAACAGGGCAAAAGGGGTCACTGAATGGTTTGATAAAAAAATATGTGAATCGTAAGTTGTAGCCTTCACAGTCACCAGAATTTCACCACAGGTGAACATCGATCAGAGGTTTTGGACCAATGTGTTGGACACGGCCATCATCAAAGCACCAAATGAGGGAATATCTTTTAAAGAATTGTGTTCATCCCTCCAGTAGAGTTCCAAAGACTGGGAGAATCAGGCAAAAAAAAAAAAAACCCTCAGAGGCTGTTCTGGAGATACATCAGTTTTTAACAGATGCAGATGTCATACAGCTCTACTGACATTTGTAAATTTGTAAATGTGTATATTAATTCATTTTCATTTATTTTTTGGCTATGTTTTCAAGAACGAAGGCGTTTTTTGTGAACAATTCACTTTGAACAAATAAGTCAGGCTTCTGAATTGATAAAATGAATCTTACAACAGATTTCTAATAAAACTTGACGGACAGATGAGCTGCTGTTTATCTTCTGGTTGTGATTCTGTCAACACTCGCGCTCCATGTCTCATAAACTTATCTTGAGATAACTTAAGTGAGACCTGTTGCTTGTACTGTACTTAAATACAAATTTAAGGTTCATGTGCTTGTGTTATCATTTCATGACCCTTGTTGCTACATTTCAGTACAATTATGGTTCTGTTTACTCTGCAACCTTTATCTGACAGCTTTAGTTATCAGTTACGCTCCATTTTACAATTATTCCATTCAAAAGACGGGAATAGCATATAAAATATGATGCGTAACAGATTATTCAAGTTGAGCTACGACAATAAGTCCCATAGCAGGAAATTAATAGGCAACTACTGTGAAGTCAAATCAAGCCACTTGTATTTATATATACCACATTTAATCCAATAGCTATGTATAAAATATAAGTTAACCTGACCATAATAAATACTAACCTCCAGAACCTACAGTATTATTAATTATGGAGAATTACCTGACTAATGTATTTAATATTATTGTTGTTGTTGTTTATAATAATAGATTGTAAATAATAATAATTTAATTTTTCACCTTTTCTACTTTGTAACTACTCCAATAATGGTTGAGCAAAAGACTGCATTGTAATAAATCATAATACTAATGTATAAAGAACATTATAATTAGTTGCAGTACATACAAGACTCAGTGTCATACAGCTAGGGCAGTAAAGCCCTGATTTTAAATTAATGCATGAGCAATAATAATCCAATGTGATGTAACAGTACAACAGTCACAAGGACCATATGTCTGCATGGAGTACTTTTACATGGATACTTAAAGTGCATTTCCGTGATTATGGTTCTGTAATATTTAATACAGACCTTGTCGTATTTTTACGGAGTGGTATTAGTACTTTCACTTCAGTAACGGAGCTGAACGCTGCTGCTGCTGATATAAGTCTCTTATGTGAATGTGAATTGTAATAAACAGGTCAATCTGCTGCCTCATGGCATGCAACCTGCGCGTACACGTCAGCGCCGCGCAGTCTCTGACGTCCGCTGCTCGTGCTGCCTACGTCATGACGCTGCCAGCTGATCGGAGTGGTGAAGCCGGGTGTGTGTCTGTCTTTGGGTGTGTGTGTTGGAGAGAGAGAGAGAGAGCGAGAGAGAGAGAGAGAGAGAGAGAGAGAGAGGGAGGACCGGGGCAGGAGTTGTGTAAAAGGGGCTGAAGTCCTGCGCTGCCTTCTCCTCCGCCGTTGCGATAAAAAGGCTCCAGACTCTTGTCAAAGCTCATCACACCGTGGACGTAAAAACCAAATCCACAGAGGACGACACACCCCGCTGGAAGCCTCGGGACTCAGAAGAGCGGTGGGCGAGGCAGCCTGAACTCCGCCGGACCGTGCAGCTGCGTCGGAGGCTCGAGGCAGGAGCGACCCGGCCGGTGGTCAAGGTGGGGCGCGTTACTTAGCGGCCGTCAGGCTCGTCTGTGTGTCTCTGCTGGCGAAATGCTTGTTCCTGTCAGCCTGATTTAGCCCGTGGCGGCGTGATGACCCAGTTTGCGTGGAAATGGCAACTGGGAAACCGTCCTTTACATGACTTTATTCAAGTAAGAAAAAAGAAAAAGAAAAAAAAAACCTCCTCTGCAGGTCAGATTGCAGTTTTTTCTGCACATTTTGCCGTCGTCAGATTCTGGTGGATATAGATTTGGTGTTATAGGAGTTCTGGCTGAAGGCCTGTCTGTGGATCCAGGCCCACTGACACAGGGGAGCTCATAGGATTTATGGGCACCTTAGAAAATTTGACATTTGGCCACCCCACCAGAGTCAGCAGGCATTTAACTTACATTTGAATGACTGTCAGTGAAATTAAAGGGAGAGGCTTTGTTAAAGTGCCTCTTGGAGTGTTTTGTAAAAGCTTAAAGACTGCATAAAATGTGCAAAAAAAAAAAGTCAGAATTAAATCTGAATAATGCGGAGGCAAACAGAAGAGCATGCAGACCACACAGACAGCATGTCATCGGTGCTAAAAAGATGTGTTTTTACATTAACCTTTGTAAATTATGCGTCATGACTGCCATATTGAACATTCAGGAAAAACTAGAAAACTTGTGGCGGAGCCTTGAAAGAATTCGCTTCATTCATCATGTCAAATGTTGGATTTACAGGGAGACGTTGCAGTGGCAAGTTGAGGTCTGCATTTATATAATCCAAACTTGTCAAGAAGTGTCAGCATCGAAAGCCTCTTAAAATTTGCTGAGTTCATAACAGGCCGAGAAAACAGCCTGTGCTCAAGTAGGGGATAGGTGAAAATCAGGGTGATAAATGAGGCCGAGTCATTTCTCAGAAATGCAGTGACACCAGCAGTCTTTTGGCAGAGATGGAAGATTCCTCAAATGAAAGATAAGTGTATGAACGCGTATATTCCTCTGGATGTTTGTTAAGACCAGTAAAACATTCTCAAAGCAGGTGACGTAACAAAGTATCCAGGCCTCCTTTTGCAGCTCTCAAATGTCCTCATCTCATATACACAGTTCTTTATAGGCTTTTGCACTTGAATAAAACATCTTAAAAGGAAAGTGCATTTATGTATAAGTAGTGTTTCTCCTGGAGGAATAGTTAGAGGGGGAAGGCTTACTGTAGTGTATGTTACTGCGATGGAGCCTGTCTTACATAATTGTACAGGCAGAGTTCAGTGTGCCGGTAGGAATGCGCAATAGACTGTGTCACGAGCTGCATTTGTGCCATTGCAACCCAGAGTGTGACATAAGCCACCCTGTCAATGAGGATCACATGGCAACAACAGGATGTCAGTTAAAATGCAGCTCATCTTGTCTACATGTGTTGTTTGCGTCGCATCCAGGAAAAAATCAGCAGCCTCCCCTGTGCTGTTTTATTGCCTACATTTGCAGAAGTGGAGCCATCTTGCTCAACTTGGGTTACACCCTTCATTCCTATTGCGTGCCTTGTCAAGAGAAGATGGGGCAAGAAGGGATGTGTTACGTAGGTTCATTTAAAAAGAAAAAAATCCAGTTCTTTTAAACAAAATGGCACCGACTGCCTGAGGACAGGCTTACAGGCCTCATACAGCACATTACCATTTCCCGGCAGTGCCATGAATTCAGAATGGCACTCAGCCATTCCTTTTAGCAACCAACACAACCTACACCCTTTATTTGTTGCGATCTCGGGGTTAAAGTCAGATAGCCTTTAAAGTCCAGCAAGCAGCAGAGCGTCAGAAGAGGCTCTCTGCACTATGATCAGTGCTGCCAAAGCCACCGCCCTTTCCCTGTCTTTGTCCCCATTCCCAGTCTAAAATGATCAGTCTATATTACAGACTACAATCTGGGGCAGTAAACACTCTCCAGCTGAGCCACACCCACAGCAGAGGAATGTACCTGAATTGATGTAACAGACGCAGAACATTTCATTATCATGTGTTTCCATTCGCCGAGCTGCAGCAGCAATATGCAGATCTGTAACTCTCTTTTCACACGTTTGCGTAGCTCCACTGCTGTGGCGCAAAACCAAAGTCGGACCAGTGATTGAGGTATCTTATCTTGTCTCCTCATGCCGCATTCTCACACAATAGCGTGACCCTCAGAGCGAAAAGGTCAAACTAGTGGGCTCGAAGCATGACGAAGAGCTCCGTCCGTCTTTCTGACAGGGGATCTATCAGGCCTGCTCTGCATCTTCCACCCCTTTTCCGTTTTCTCTTCCTGTTCTTCACCTTCATCTGAAGCCGCTTCGACCTGTTCACCTCTCATTTTCCTTTTTATTTAGCTTTTCTTGTAGCCAAGGCAGCTAAAGAGCTAAAAATGCCATTTACACCCTCCTGTTGACACACTACTGCTCTCGGACATCCTGTTTGTTCAACTCCACCGTGTTTTTCCTCTTTCTTTGTGGCAGAGAATGCACGTCTCCAGTCGTAGATAAGCTCCGTCTTTTGTGTTTAAGGCTGTATGTTATCTCTTTTTACACTGTTGCCCCGTGTATAAAAGCCTGTCTCAAGGCCTTCCACACGGCCTGTCATGTGGCTCTGTCTGCCTCCCTTTCTCAGATGAGGCCAAGACAGACAGAAAGGAAGAGAACGAGGGGAGGGGGGGGTCAACCTGACACTAAAGCCTCGTCCAGTGCAGACCAGATGTAGTAGATCGAGAGGGGATGGCTGAGAAGCAGAGGGACGGAAAAGAAGGAGTGGAGGAGACTGTGCGAGCCCACAGCAGCCGGATGGAATTTCTAACATACGCAGCTGGAATGTCAGGAATGCAGGACAGTCTGATCTGACCGAGAGAGAGGGTGGAGAGGACAGACGAGTCAGGAAAGACAAAAAAAGGAGAAGAAGAAGAGATACGGGAAAGGGTGGCACAGCAAAAGAGTCGGAGGGCTCAACACTGCTCGTCTTTGTGAACGTAAAGATACAGAGTCACTGTTTGTGGAGGGAGTGGCACGCTATGGAACAAATAACTAATTCAGCTTCAGTTTGAGGTTGTGGCAGCCATAATCAACAGCTAAGACTGTCAGTGGTCCTGTGGGTGGCCCGAGGACTAGTACTGCATGTCCTCTTCCCTGACTGCATTCAAATTAACACTAGCATGAGCCAGTGTGCGTCTGAGGCAGTTCACTTAATGATGACCTTCTTTTGCTGAGGTTCCACATCCACTGCAGCTCACTTTTTTTTATCCTCCCCAACACCCGCTGCAAAAAGTGACATCCAATCAGTCACGCTGCATTTTTTTTTTCTTTGTCATGCTGGCAGCACGTGTCAAGGGATGTCAATGTGGGTCTGTCAGTTTGGTGCTCCTCCGCATTGGTCCAACCTGTAATGTCAATGGGAGATGGATTGCAACGAAATTTGGTGCAGACATTCGTGGTGCCCAGAGGAGGAATCCTAATGACTGCTTGCATGTCAGCACATTAAGCTAAGAACACTTACGCGCTAAACAACGATATCAACATTTAGCTACAATTGCTAGCTACAGTTGTGCAAGCAAGCCTGTAGACTCTGGATGTAAAAAGAAGAACTAGATACTGGATTGCAACCTCATTCTTTCAACTGGAATTTACTCAAAAAAAATTTCTGTGCTTCCACCCATGAGTTATCCGGATGTTCCGCATGCTACGACAGTTTTGGGCCCATAGTGCTTATGTATCAGCGTCTTTCTTAGTTGAGGCCACAACTCCTGGCACCTGAGCCGGTTGAATTTCTTATGGTTTCCCGCACAAATCAATAAAAAATTAAACAAAAATATCCGTACGAGTTCACTACACGTTTCAAATGTTAGAAGACAGAATGGATCGAAATGTGCTAATAAAACTAGTCATTTGTCTGAGTTTGGCCAGAAAAATGTAGTCACTGCTCCTTTTCCAGTGATTGGGTATGGGGGAAATGGCCTTTGGGCTGACATAATGCAGTTTAGTCACTATGATAAAATCACCAGACAACCCAGTGCTGTTCCTGAGAGCTTGCTGTGGACATAACCTCAATCACAAACCCTCACAAACTTAACTGTTGTCACCTGTTATGTGATCGAGTGTATGAAGCTGCAAGGGCTTCAGATGGTATAAATAGGAATGGGACAGCACTTTTAGAAAGAAGAAAAATGAAGCGCTTCATGGCATGCCTATGACATTACTTTGACGACGCCAAAACATGTTTGATTGTGGGTTTGGAACTTTTTTTATTTAACTTTCCTCACGGCCAAGCCACTTCAGGGAAAGCATATTTGGAATTCATCATCATGCCATCAAGGACAAACAACTCCACACAGTTCTTTCTATGAATCACCAGTAAGCCATGTGTTTATACTTATATGTAAACTTCTTTCTTCTTGTAACGCTAGGGTTGGTTACTCCTGGGCTTCCCCTGGTATCCCTGTGTTTAACATCACAAAGCTGTGAACTGGGGGTAATTCCCTCGACAAAGTCTCCAGAAATACAGATTTACGGAAAGTGTGCGTAAAGAGCTCAAAATGTCTGCGAGAAAACCCTCATGCAGTTGTTGGGTTGACAGTGGGGCAGCCCTGAGTCCTTGCACATTTAGAGGGAACACGCCTCAAAGTGTGAGAGTCCATGAGTGTGGACGCTGGGTTTGGGTTTAAGTCTTGTTTCTTGTTAACAGTACCAATTAGAAATCCTCTGTAACCCTCATGGGTGGCCATCATAAGGGGTATATCTTTAAAACAAATGAGAGTTTAAGTGGAACAAAATTCATCTAAATAAATGAGGTTTTGCTTATCCATCTGGATAAATGAGGACAGCAGTAATGCAGGCATTGTACCAGACTGTCGTGGTTGAGATGAAGCTCAGCCAGAAGGCAAAGCTCTTGATTAACCCGTCGATTTATGTTACAACCCTCACCAGTGGTCATGAGCCCCCAGTCGTAACCGAAAGACTGATGACGCTGATGTAAGCAGCTGATAGAGTAAAGGAGCTCGAAGTAGAGTCTCTGCTCTTTCATGTCAAAAGAAACCAGCTGAGGTAGTTCAGGCATCTTACTTGGGAGGTTTTTTGGGCACATCGAAGTGGGAGAAGACCCCAGGGTTGGTCCAGAACTCACTGGAAGGATTATGTATCTCATCTGGCCTGGATCCCCCAGGAGGAACTGGGAAAAGGTGCGTCTTGAGTGATCTGCTTAGTTTGCTGCCTACATGATCTGACCCTGGATGAGCAAAAGAAAATGGACGGATGGAAAACCTCATTTATTACTTTTGTATATTGTAGTTTTGCGAAAAATATAGAACTTTAGGAACTCTATATATGAAGAGTTCATTTGCAAAAACCGATAACTCCACCTTCACAAACCTTCAGAAAACCCACTTTTTTCATCGTTTACCTGAGACAATATCAGTCAAACTTTGAGTTATTTGTATTTTTGTCATGTCTTCTCTACTGAGTCAAATCCACTCAACTTCAGTTTGATTGATATTTTTTCAAGCAAACAACAAAAAATATGTTTTCAAAAAATCTACAAAAATGGACTTATCTGTTTTTGCAAATGAACTCTTCATATATATGTGTGCGTGTGTGATGTCAATAGGACGGGTCACTGACACATGCAGCAGGCCACAGAGTGGAAACGAAACTTTTTTTGCTGTGTGCACTGGGTGAGCAGCTGCCACAAAGTACGTAACAGCAACCACATTTAAGTGCCACTGAATGTTTCATTTTGAATAAGCAAACAAAAAGATAAGCTCGAGGTGTGGAGGTCGCCAGCTGTGTAAAGCAGCAAAACTCTCAAGTCATGGGTCCTACGAGAGAGAGAGGGAGGGGAAGACTGAGAGCAGGACCGGTTTTAATAGGCCTGGTAGAGGTCAACTAACAAACCTCAGCTCTGATTGCAGACGTCTGAAACACAGCAGAGGGACAGAACCTCTACTGGAATCAGTGGAAGCCATTTTGGAGTCTAGAAATCAGCTACATGACTCATTCCTTTAAAAAAAAAAATTAAAAAAAAACTCTTGATTTTCACAAGATTTATGTGACTTTGATTTGATGGAGGAACAAGTGTAAATCTGGCACAGCACTGGCAGATTTCTGTAAGTGCTTTTAGAAAAGATAAGAGCAGCTGATTTGATTGTGGATACATTTTTCAGTGTACGTCAGTCACAAGTCTGAACAGGCCATCAGCGCTTCTGCTGACTCACCCACTTCAGAAGGAAAAAAAATGGTCATGATTAATTTGTCAGAGGGTGTTTTTCTAGGCACACCCTGCGTATTTTCTCTATTAATTGCCACGTATTTGAATGGAAATGACTCAGGTCCTCTCAGGTTGATGCTTTCAACTAAATGTGAGACAAAATGGTTTCTCCCTGCAGTTGTGTCTGTATCTTTTTCATTTTTTCCCGTTGATTGTGACCACCACCCTCCCACCTCCACACAGAGACACCTGCTGTGCAGTGTTCAGCCTACAGGGCTCTCAAATACCTGAGATTATTCTGACTCTCCTTACTGCAGGAATGTGCAGCATGCGTTACTCATCGTCAGCCAGACAAGTGGAGCATGTCCTCAACATCTCAAGATCACCATAAGATGACATTCTTTGACGGCAGGAAAAGCACAGACCTGTTTTAGCTTCGAGTGGTCACTTTGCCAGTCGTGGAAAGAAATGCTCAGATCTCACATTTAAGTAAAAATACCAAAACCACAGTATATAAATACTCTGTTACAAGTAAATGCATTTAAATTAAATAAAAGTGCAACAGCATAAGCATCAAAATATACTTAAACTACTGAAACTGAAAGCACTTAGTCCAGTAATTGAAATTCTATTGGAATCACTGTATGTATGTATTTATCACTTTAATGTTGGAGCTGGTAAAGGTGGTTTAACTACTTTATAGAGTTTATTTGCCTGGTAGTTTGGGAATTTGCCCTCAGGAATCAACATAGATTTATCTCAATTTATAATATTATTAGAAAAAGTACAGTATTTGCCTCTGAGTTGTAGTGGAGTTGAAACATGCCGCAGCAGAAAGTGAAAGTACTTCTGTAAAGTTACTCAGTGTTGCACCGGAGTACTGAGCTCAGTACTTGAGTGAATTTGCAGTTTTAAAATGTTGTGTGTCTACCCTGGCTATGTTATATCTATTTTTACATTTATTTCCGTGTTTTAGCTTCAAACTGTGCCCACACCTTAATGTCTGCGATGGAGTTTATTTCAAGAAACTGTTACATGTCTTTGATGATGACTAACTGGCACACAAAACCACAAAACAAATCTAAAACAGATGAGGAAATGAAAAGAGAGAAAAAAAATGTGTCAATGTGCTAACATTTGCTAGTTAGTACAGCTGAGGCAGATCACTAGTTCTGGAGATATTTCCCCCAACTCTATAAATGTCGTTGGCGCTAAGAGGAAGAGTCATCTTCTGGGTGCCACGAAGGTTTAAAATTTGGCAGAGTGACCTGTAGTATGCATAGTGGGAAAACGATACATACACTGTATATACTGTTTTTTGTGCTGCAAGATATATCATGTGCAAAATCAAAGTCAACACCACCTTAAAAATGCTGCATAGTGATGACGGTCTAGCAAACATGGATTCAGACATCACACGTAACAACATAAGGAATCAATCTTGGCAACATACAGGTTGTGTTTTTTTTGTATTATTACACTTTGTCAGACTCAATTTCTAGCTTTAACATGTATGGCTGAATTACTCCAATATTACAACTTGTCATTGTGTACTTTAGAACAGTTTTAGCGTTTGAGCAGAGTTGTAGGTGAGCTGGTGTGCTCGAGCTGCGGCGAGTGGGAATAAAAGGTTGAAGAAAGATGCAGGGACTTTACAAATCTGCACATCGTTAAGGAAGCAATAGTGCAGAGTCACATCTACACAATTTTTAGGGGTTAAATCAACAACCAGAGACGGACTTTCACTAACTACTACCTACATTGACTACATGTACAGCTTAGTTAGATTTATATAAAGTGTGTTTTCAAACGGCTGCAAAAAAATATAGATCAGGTGTAGCTGCAGGTTTCCTCCCTGGAAAACACCTGCACATTTACTTTAAGACTTCACAAACAAATAGTTCTTTTGGACTTCTGAAAGGATATCTCTGCTTTCATGTACAGGCTGTCTACTCCTCTTCATTTCCTCTCGCTCATCCTTTGTAACCACGGTAACTGACAAAAAAAAAAATCTTTCAAGAGGCCGGTCTGTGATTTTTCAGCATCATAACTAAGAGAATATCTAAGAATTTCTCGCTGGCACTGTACAGCGTGCAGAGGCAGAGCTGAGCTGCTGATGCATGCATCCCTCCCGGTAATCTGACGCATGATCTTGTGTGCATCTCCTCGGGCGTTCTTACAGATCAGCTCATTTCACCCACTTACTCACAGCTGATCGCACACACTGTGGCTCGACTGCACCCACTTACTGTACATGTGTGACTGGCTGCAGGCCACCTCATGCCCACGCTGCTGGAGCAGGGAGTTTAGAGGGGAAGTTAAACAACCTCTTCTTCTCTTTCTGCAGAAACATGTGCACCTAAAGCAGAAGAAGGAAGCAGAAGGAGTCGCCTTTCGTGCCTCAGAGCGGGCCGTGCATCACTCCAGGCTGTCTGTTCTGAACTCTCACGCTCGCTGGCTGACACCCACAGCTCCCTCACCCTCGGCCCCAAATGGCTGACACACAGCAGTTCTTCACTGGCAAGCTTTATGTTCCTGTACACATGCTAAAGCTGCCAGCTGAAGAACTGCTCTGGTCAGCCCTGCCCCGGATGACTCAAGAAAAGGAAGCGGATGGGGGGTGGTGGGAACTGGACTGAGGAAGACGGCGTTTCACACTCACAGCAGTCACGCTGGACTTTTATAACCTGCCAGCTTTTAGCCTGTGGTTTACTTCGCTATTTTATTATCACACGTTGTTTTCTTACAGAAAGCTGCCTAAGTTATGTCTATGATGTTGTTGGTGTTTTGTTTCCAATAAAGAACAAAATGTTCTCTCAGATTTTGGCCTCATTGTTGTCAGCTGCACACTACAGACACTTAAACACATACCAGCAGTGAACGCTCTCTTGTCCAAAAATCCCAACACACTCACAGCGAGGTACACAAAAATGTGTCACACCTAATTGCTTTTAACTTAAAGGTATCTGGTTATCCCATCAAAGGAGAACACATAAGATCAGAGTGGCCTAAAATGCAAGTAATGTGGTTTCAGATTCGCAATAACTTCATAGTCTTTGTTCTCTGGAATCTGAATCTCACATAACAAGTAAACACTTCAGTCAGAACTGTGTGAACCCAGTTAGACTGCTGTTACATATAAACCAGAGCGAGAGGGAAGAAAAACCTTACCTAATGTCTGTTCTTTGGGCCCGAAGGCGTCACCAGCTGCTTCAAGGAATTCCTTCACAGCATGTTTACTGGTAAAGTCACAAGATTATCAAACTGAGGGAGGGACTGAAGGTGAACATATTTGTAGCGGGACAATATTTACAGAAGTTTCCTGTGTGCACATTCTTTGTGTATTTTCAAAGTATTGTTTTGTTACTGTAGGCTGAGAAAGTTTAATAAAGGAACATGAGAAACATTTTCAGTCGTTGTGCCAACTTTCTTGCAGTCAGTGAGTTTAAAAAACAGCCCAGACTTCACAGTCTATAAAGAAATCTGACTGGAGAACACTTGTCGTTGGAAATCTGAATGAGCTGAGGTGGTGTGTAATGCGAGGACATTATACTACAAATATACTTCTTCTCACTGACCGGTATGAGTCTGTAAGTAAAGAAGAAGAGGCGAAAGTTGTTAAACTTGCTGATCTCGATGCAGTTACTCAAAATCACCACAAGATGACGTGATGCTCAATGAAACTGAGCTACAAACATGTCTGAGAGCATCAGAGCCTCAATTCACTGCAGGACACTGAATTAAATGAGGTCAGGCTGACTTGTCGCCACCTCAAGTGGACAAATCTCTGTTTTGATGAATTTTCTGTTGATTGAATGCATGAATGAAACGTTGCCTTGATATATCAAAGTCCATCCACCCCAATAACACACAGATATGTTGTGATTTTCTCAAAGATTCCTATTTTATCCAATGAGACTCACAGTGTGAACGACATCTTGACTGTCTCCATCTGCCTGTTATTTAAGCTTTTATGGATATTTCCACTGATTATTTCATCCTCTTGCATGCCTGCAACAAACATAAACACATTGGATCCAGTCAGATTTCTAATGTAGTCTGCAAGGCACCTCAGGATGACAACTTTAAAGTGACTCTGAGTGTTCAAACTGCATTATATACCAGTGGATAATTTCTGCACATGCATTAATGTGTAGTTATACGTTCTATTATGGATTTCTGAAGTGGAGCTAACTTTAATTGTTGAGTAGTTAATGTGCGATGATGCATCAGATTTTATAGGGTTGGATTGTAACTAAATATATTTGCGAAGTACTGTACTCAAGTACACGTTCATTGTGGCAGTACTTTATGTGAGTATGTCCCTTTTACGATACTTTATACTTCATTAAATTACCATTTGTGTCACCAAATTTTTCAGACAGCTATCAGTTGCTTTTGAGATGGGGTTTTTCCAGAGCAGCAGTCACCAGTCACAACAGCTAAATGGT
>NW_007578298.1:241620-323064 GCF_000690725.1 Stegastes partitus
ACTTCAATACTTCAAGTATATTTTGCTAATAATTCTTAGATACTTTTACTTTAGGGACATTTTCAGTGCAGGATTTTTGACTGTAATGGAGCATATGTACTCACAACATTGTACACCTGCCTATTGATATAATTATCCCATCAGACAATAATGTGGCAACAGTGCAGCATTAAATCCTGCAGATATAATACAGTTCAGGAACTTCACTTAATGTTCACATCAATAATAGGCCGGGGAGAAACTTAGCCATAATTATTGGTGTGTTTCTTATCTTTTGGGATTTTTACAGAGGTTACTCAGGATGGTGAGGAAAACACAAAAAAATCTCAAGAACAGCAGTCCTAAAGCTGAGGTGATAATTTTTAGACTGGTTGGAGCTAAGAGAAAGGTTACGGTAACTAAGATAATCACTTTTTACAAATGTGCTGAGCAGAAAAGCATTTCAGAGTGAACAGCATGTCCAACTTTAAGGCAACAACAACAGAAAATCCTGTTTGGTTCCACTCACAGATTTACCAAAACTGGACAGATGATAACTGGATAAATTAATTCTGTTTCCACTGAGGCTGCAGACAGGATCATAATTTGACATCAGCACTATAAATCCACAGACACAACCTGCCTTGGAGTCAACCATCCAAGCTGGGAGTGTTAGTACAATGATGTGAGGAATGTTTTCTTGAAGCCCTTCCTCACGGTTTGAATGCCAACACCTACTTGAGTGTTGCTGCTGATCATGTTCACCAATTTATGGATACAAATTACATTCTTCTAATTCCAGCATGACAAGTCATAAAGCAAAAGTTGTCTGCAACTGATTTTCATGACATTGAGTTCAGCAGCCTCGTCAGTCACAAGATATGAATTTAGTAGTACCAGAATCTTCAGAAATAACTTGATGGAATCATGTGGAGCAAAATCTTTAAATAAAGTTTCCAACATCTTATAGACTCCATGCCAAAGGAGTGTATAAGAAGTAAAAGCTCCCAAAAGTCATATGGAGCTCTTAATAGACAACATTCTTGGTGCCTTTTTAATGTAGTATTGTTAATTTTACTAAAATAAAAGCATCTTAATACTTTCTTCACCACTGATATTCTCTGGATTAGACTGAGTGTCAAATGAGTAAAATCTGAATTTAAGCAAGTTCTTGGATGATAAAGTCATGCATTAACCAGCTACGTGCAAGTTTTCAATGAACCACCTACCTGCGTTCATATGTGACGTTTTAATTAAAAAAAAAATAAATAAAGAAAAGAAAAAAAAAGCTGTAAAAGCCATATGTAGTGTGCACCTTGTAGCGCTTAGACAGCGAGGCTACTGCTGAAGCTTTAATATGGCAGAATACAACTTTACAGGAGTATCTGAGTATCTGAGTCAGCAGGTCGTGGATGTGTTGAGAGGCTTGTGGTTCAGAGTCCGCCTTACTCCCTCTCCGCCTCACACAGTGTCCCGCTTACTGATCCAGGTGCTGATCCAGCTGTTGCCCCGCGCGTAAATGGAAAGCTTTTACGCACAGCGCGTGTTCACTTCAGAGGGGATTTAATTGTTGTTTTTGCATTGTCACACGCCTCGCCCGGTGCGTAAGTAGGCCTCAAGCACTGGGGATGTGCTGTCGAGATGTAAGAGATGCGGTAATACCTCACTACATAATACAGGGGGGTGGGGGGTAAAAGGCAAGGCGTGCGTCCGGACACTCACCGCCAACTAAACGCGAGAGGGACTCAGACATCAATAACATCTCGCTCATCAATAAGAAATTTTGGAGTTAGACTGCTTAATTAAATAGTTTGCCGTGAAGGTATTACGCTCCCTGAACGTAGAATACTTAATCTGATGACCCCCAATGGAGAACATCTGAAAAAAGGACTCTTCAGCATCTCCATCCACAGGAAAGCGGCTCGGCCAGACAGACAACACGACTTGGAGATAATTCTCATCTTTCAGCGATGGCTATCAACACTGATGCTGCCTTTGGGAAAAGCGCCCTTGGCGAAAGGGAAGCTTCCAACCCCACCGACTTCCAGGACACAGAGAAGCTGCTGAGCACCGCGACCACGGAGCCCACCGGGCAGAGCAACATCAAACCATCCGACTCTTTCTCCCTCAACATCAGAGGAAGCATCCGGTCCCTGGACGCGGACCAGAACGGACACAAATCGCCGCTGAAGTCGGGCTCCGTCGGGCAGCTGCCGACCCCACCCAAGTCCACGTCCCGGCTCAGCCTGGGCCCGATGCCCTCCCCGGTGCCACCTGGGTCCCAACCCGAGAGTTACCTCTGGCTCGCCGTGCTGTCCTGTTTCTGCCCCGCCGTGCCGCTCAACATATGCGCCTTGTGGTACGCACATGTGGTGAGTGCTGTATTTATGTACAATTTTAACTTTCTTTATGTAGATTATCAGACAGATCACAGGTTTTATTCTAAAGCTTGAAGCTTGACTTTTAATATAAGCACCACAGGTGTTTTGCTTCTGTGCGCATTTAAATAATTAGTAGTTGATCACCTCCTTCCCTTTTCTTTTCCATCTTGTCCCCTTAGTCGAGGTCTGTTCGCCACACAGGAGATTTTGCAGTAGCGAGGAAGTATGGTCGTCTATCTATGCTGTTCAGCATTCTGGCAATGCTGCTGGGTGTGGCTGTGATCCTGTTCACAGTGTTTTCAATAGGTATGGAAAAAAGACATTAATCAAACAGGCACACGAGTGTCAGTGTAATGGTGTGTGTCTTAAATTCTGTTCTCTGTGTCTCTCAGAGCTCCAGTGATGGAAAGTGTTTCCTGTAACTTCATCTGATCTCAAATTTGCACTTGAGCGAGAGGAGGAGGAGGAGGACGGATGTCATTTTGAAGAGAAAAAAAGCACAAAATCTGAGTTGAAAACAAGCTGAAAAGACTCCAAAGTACAAGTTATTGTTTTTTTCTGCTATGGACTTTAAAAAAAAAAGAAAAGAAAAAAAAGAAGAAGGAAAGAAGGTGCAGGCCATTTCTCCTTTTCTGGCAGCACCTATGTCCAACAACCCCAAAAAACTCAGGAATCAAGGAAGGGAAATGAAGGCTGCACGCAGTTATTGTGTCAGACCGTCAGTGAGCACAGTCTGTGGAGAAAGTGCAACTACTCATACATAGTCCAAACTAATGAAGTTCACACCTGCCTGACACACAGACAATTGGATGGCACAACATTATAGTTATTAACAAAAACTTGGCACAAAGAAAGACATAGTAACAATTGTACATCATGTGAAGACTCAGTTAAATGCACTTATTTTAGTCAGACATAAACAAAAGGCATCAGTGCACCTCTAGTCCGTAAAGTCGCCACTGCCTGCCCTGTTTCTCTCAATATCTGCAACAACGTACGGATTGACTTCTCTTTTTGTTCACTGGACTTTATAGTGGCTGTGGAAAGACGTATAAGCTGTTTTCATACACTGTTTACACAAAGTTTAGAACACATGTATGTTTATCATGACAATGCCCTTCTGCAGACGTAGTGTGATATCTTGCTTTGCGTGCTAACATGATAAACTGATTCCTGTTTGGGCTCCACTAAAATGTGTGGATCTCTAAACCTCATTATGTTTACAATATACTGCAAGATATGAACGGGGCTGTTCCCCCTTGTATGCACCAATCTTGGCACTCTGATGTTCATGTTTATACATTTATACTGTATGACTGGTTTACTGTGCCATAGTTCTTGCATGTCTGAAATAAACTTGAATGAGCATGACCAACCTGAGCGTGAGCTCATCACCTTTATTTAGGAAACATCAACAGTACACTAGTAAAATATTACTTCGTGCATTTATATAGTTAAAGTTGCAACAGATTACAAGCAGTAATATACAAATTCCCAGACGGAAATGTTATTAGAATTCAGAAAATAAATAAACTCTCCAATATGAGAGTTGAAATGCTTTCATTTTAATTAAGACTTCTTTCTATGTGATATTTACAGTAAAATCTGTTTAGTTTTTAACTGTTTTTATAGGTAGAGTAAATTACAATTGAAGAACGTATGAAAGAATAAAAATATCTTGGCAACACTTGGTGTGAGATACAAGGAACATATATACATTTTGTTTGTCCAGGTCGGGTCAGCGAGTCAGTGGAAAGTGTAGAGCAACAGGAGTATGGTGCAGACGCCAATCACCACACCTAGAATTAAAGAGTCCCGCCTCTTGCGCAAATTGATTTTCTGGATGAGACTGTTGATGGCAGGGAAACGATCTGAGAGGAAGGAGGGGAGTGTGGTAAAGGAAAATAATTAAGATCCAAGCCAGGCTTTCCTTTCGAGCAGTAAGTAAGAGATAGAAAGCAGCAGGGAAAATACATCAGCAGGGCTCCTAACGCAACCACGAAAAAATAAATGGAGCCTAATGGAATTGTCTTTTGTTGTTTCACTGTTCCGCACGGATGCAACTGAGTCAGATTTGTGCAAACATGTAGCATGCGAAACACAAAGTAAAGATGGCCAGGTGTAGAGAGAATCAAGAGAAGCCATTTCAAGAATAAAAAGGATACTGGCCAAAGTTGTGACCCTGGTTTGAATGGACTTCAGCATCCCACGCTGAAATGTGATGTTCTCTTTGGTAGCCATGGCGATACTGGAGGGAGACAAACCATGAGGGATTAGCGGCACCAAAAGAGGCATATAGCTGTCTTCACAGCATCACATTAAGCTAGTTTACCAGACCTGAATGTTCTGTGTTTGCTTATGATGTGTGCTGAGTGAGTGAGAGTAAAAGGGGAGAGGAAGGGGAGTGAATGGAGCAATAAAGCTTACCTTATTGCATTGTCAATAAGCCTATCTGAGCTGTGAAACAGGGAAAAAAGAAGAGAAAAAGTGAAAAAAAAAGTAAGATCAAGTCAACCTTTGTGAGCTTACAGGAAGATTTACATTTTCTAAAATAGTCTTTTGAGATCACTTTAAATATATATTTATGAGTCATGAAATGATTCAACAGGAGAAGCCTGAGCGATGTAACCACACAGCCTGTTGGGTCTATTATCATAAGAGATGCACTTCCTCTGGTTCCTCGAGAGAGGAGAAAGTGCTGGTTAATGGAGGATTTTTGGGAAAGTCGATTAACGTCGGTTAATGTGTGTAATACATATCTGCTCTGAACACATGGAAAGATGAATTTTAGAATGGTGACGTCATCCCTCTTATTTGCTTTGAAAAAACCTCCCCAAAAAACAACCCAGACATATAGATGGACGACACTGAGCCTGAACGCACTCGTGGATGAGGTTTCTGCTGGCTCCCATTATCTGCCGAGATAAGTGACGGACAGAAAAATGAAGTGTTCAGTCCGGGGCTGAGCAGAGCATACAAGGGCAGCAGCGTGCATCCTGTCAGACTCCGCTGTAGAGCAAAAATCAATACTGTGCTTTATACTTCCTCCATCTCTTCGTCAGCCTCTCCCACCATCCATCTACTGCTGTTCTCTGTGCTTTCTGAGTCCACAGGCAAATCAGCTTCTGGCTTTTGTCTCTACCTTCCTTCTTTACTTACTTCCTTTATATATATACTTTTTTTTTTTTTTTTGCTCCTGTCACCTTTATACTCACTGTGGGCTCATTTTTCATTGCAATAAAGTCCTGAACCTCTATGGAGACAGAGATACCATTGCTAGAAGCAAAGAGAACCCAAAACGTCTTTTGTGCAGCATGACACAGTTATATTACTGTTAAACTGTTAAATAATAAAAAGAAAGAAAAAGAGAAAAGTTGAATTTTTTGATCGTTCAGTTCATTTCACAAGAATTAAAAATGTCAACGTGTACAACATTTTTCAAAGTGCTCACAGCTGTAAAGATTCATGGCAAAAAATTGGTGACGCTACACACTGTAGATATTTTACTATACTACCTATACTACCAGTACTAGACTCTTGGTCACAGCTGAGTCACTAATGGCTTCCTGGTTGCATCGAGGAGTGCAGAATTTTTTAGGTTTTTACAGAATCTAGTTAGACCAAATGTTTTTGGGGTTTTTTTGCTGTTGTTGCTGCAAATATTAAATTAGACATGTAGAATAAAGACATTTTGATGATATATCACAATTTTTAGCTTAGATTTGGTAAAGTTTTCTGACCAAACAGCACATCACATGAGTTGTTCATGGACTGTCAAAAAGTTTTTACAGTTTCTGACTTTAAATGGTGTAACTTTAGTGAATTTTAAAGACAATAAGCCTTTCAAACCCGCTGAAGGTTTGGAGTACAAAGTACAAAGAAATAAACTTGGAGTACAAAGTACAAAGAAATAAACTTTACAAAGAACTTTGATCCTGTCTGCATTAAGTTTGTAAACTGCAGTATGGTATTGTGTACTACTGTAAATGTAACAAAAACTTTTTAGAGACCACATATATTTTTGTTAATACTTCAGGCCAGGGAAATGTTATATGTTCATGCAAATGATCTGCCCCTGTGTAAATCTATATTACTGACATATTCTTATATAAGCCTACACATACAGTGTAATACCATTGAATGTCAATGTCATTAGCTTCACTAAAAGAGCTTTCCATGGCACCTAAAGTCTCCCCTCCCTTGTTGTTCCTTTTCCACTATCTCCAAATACCAAACACTCACATATGAGTGGAACTAAAATACACCCAAAGAAAAAGCAAAAGCAGAGATATTATTTCCTCATTTGTGTTTCATACATTAGTTTAACCTTTTACAACATTTTAAAATGTCACATTCATTTTCCTTTGTAGCATCCATCCAAGTTACAGTTTTGCATGTCCATTAAACCTAAAGCACTTTTCTAAGATCTGGTAAGACTAACTGATGATTCAGTAAAACATGAGGCATGGTGGCAATATATCCTATTACATGTACGACGTCCATGACGAGACCAAAAAGATTTCACCTCTAGAATTGCCACACTGTATGCATACAGGTTCCCACTTCATTGTTGCATACTTTTATTATTATTATTGTTATAACAGTGTGAGACAAAGCTGAAGCTCTTCTTGGTGGTCACATAAACTCTATAAATAAATCTAAAGTTCAACATCAAAAACAACTTTCATCGCAATACTGATGTGCAACTGCGTATTGACGACAGAAAGCTGCACTCCTCTGATTTTCTGCCACAATGAGTAAAATAAAATGTCACCAAACGAACAACAGCTACAAGAAAAAAATGTGACTCCAAGTGCTGTTCCTCACATTACCTGCAAATTCTCTTCTAATGAGCAAACAATGACCCACCAGCAATATAAACTGCAACATTATGCAATCATATTGCACAATTAAAATTTTGTGAATACTTCAGATTACTAATTTTAACAGATATCAAACAACAGCATTTTGTTTCTAAATGACGGTGACTGATTCAGTGAAATGAAACGAGTCACAACACGAGATAGGACATATGTTATATATACACACAGAAAGAATAATTGTGATCAATGAGAATTGGATTTTTTTCATATAATTTTAAATATTTGAATGAGGAATATTACATGTCGAACTTATTTTGTTGAAAAAAATGCCTGTAAATGTCAGTAGATGGTGAAAAATGTCCCACTATGACGTGAAGTCTTTAAATTGCTAGTTGTGTCCAACAAACTGTCCAAAACCCTTCATCCTTCTCTCTCCTCTCTACCCTCATCCCAACCAGTCGAGGCAGATGTCTGTCCTCCCAAGTGTTTGCTCAGAGAGGATCATTGGATTGTTTGGGTTTCTCTCTATAATATAATATCATAAGGTCTTTACCTTACTATGTATAGAGCTGACTTATGTTGCCAACTGGCGCTATAAAAATAAAACTGAATTTAATTACTACAGACTCACCAAAACCAGTAACTACTCACACTTTAAAAGCTGGAATTCATTATTTTTTGGTAATTTTACCTTAAAACTTTTAATGTTGTTGCCTGTCACTCAGAGCTAAGTTTGCTAATTGTTTCAGCACTTTAAAAATGTCCATCTGTACCATTTTGAGATAATTTCAGGGTTGAAGTAGTGAACATTAGTTGATGTAACTCTTAAACACTCTCTCTCTTCTTATTTAGGCTTCGTGGAGCGAATGAACTGTAATATGAAGCCTATACAATAATGTTCTCGTCCATCACAGTCATGATTATACCTGCACAGGAGTCCTGACAAAGCTCAGCAGCATTTCCCCCCATCCACCTCAGAGCACCGGTCAACATCTCAGACTACACGTGTCAGTCTCTACCTCTGCTTCATGTCTGGTTCAACATTTTTTTTTTTTTTACTTTAGTTAGATCAACATATTAGGTTTCTCACAGCTGCAGAGTGTCGGCATGCACAACATTTTCAGCATTTTACTTCATCTTTTTAGGTCTATCTGTCTACGGTTCTGACAACACTGACAGCAACAAAAACATTTCCATCAGTTGCAGTGAAGGGGAAGATGAGAGCGAGTTCAGTAATAAAGGTAAGGCCATCCTAGGGGAATGTGAGATTATCGAGAGTTTTATGACTCTGTGCTCTCTGATGTCTACTCCTCCACAGGTGATACTGGAGAAAATGTTGCCCTGGGTAACATCAGCAACATTTATGTGTCTGGAACAAAGTGCAGCTCCACAGGAGGAAGGAACAAATACACTGAGACGGACGGGTTACATTCGTCATACGGCTGGTAATGTGCTAAAAGTGGGTGGTTTATTTCTGATTGCTGTGTAGTGGACATTGCAGCACATATCTGAGCAAGATCAACTGCTCTTGAGGCTCATATTTCTGATATTTTAGCAGGACAAATTGCATGTAAGGCCAATATTGGCAATGTCAGTGGTGTTACTGTTGGTAAACACTCAGAGCTCAATAGGCTCAGGAAACCGCATCAACATTAGCTGACATTTAGTCATCACATAGGACACAGTACTGGATCAAAATAATGAAAATAAAGTTGATATACAACACGAAACCGTCTTTGCATAGCTCGCTTCATTGGTTTCATCAAAGGCAACACATGTTTTTTATCACCTTTTTAAGTAAAGCACTGCACACATGGGAAAGATATATTTAAGTGTATTATATAATCTAAGTAGGATGTACAGAAATTACAGTACAATCAAACCCAGACAGAGCAGCCCAACCGCTGAGAGTACCAGTGAGGATCAACTGTGAGATACAGTCCAGTAAAACCAGAAACTGAGACGTCCTCAGAGTCAATTCCAACAAGGAGGTTGTTAGACACCATTTATGAAAAAGCAGTCGGAGTGAAATCTTTCAGAAACACAGCTGACTTCTACATTTTTAATGAATGGAGAAGCAGCTGAATGATGATTAGCCATGCTAACTACGTGGTTCAAAGAATGGCAGCACCAGTGGATGAGTCCAACACTTTAATCCATATACTACCACTACTACTGTTTCCCCTGGTAGTCCCCCCCTTGACCTTTTATCCAGCCCTGTCACCACATGTCAGAATTAAACGCTGATATGTGGTGGCAGGGCTTACTTTGGTTCATGACAATATACCAGCAAATCAAATGCTATTCTAATTATCCTCAGTAGTACCTTGTGTTAAGTGCTAAACGGTAACTGTGTGACCGTGGGAAAACATTACATCTAATAAACATGCACAGTTACTGTGAGCATGTTTATTAATACAGATGTTAGCACTAAGGTCCAAGAACAGCATCACAGTGTTGCTGGCATCATTGTAGACTCGTAGTGTTTACATAAAGAGGGGGGCTTTCTTGTCCAAAATGATTGTAAAGTCGGATGCAATTCACATTTTTCAGGTGTAAGCTGAATACAAAGGAATCCATTCCTATAGACTTGAAGGAGATCACAAACTGCTGAGCTGTCTCCACTCCCATTAAGTAATTTGACAAGTCAGTAGATCTTTGAATATTTTAGTAACATAAACATATATATATATATATATATATATAAAACACAGCAAAAAAGAAATTAAATAGCAATTTCAAATTTTAGCAATTTCCCTGAGGTCTTGTACCGAAGGGATCAATAAAGTTTTATTCGAATTCTAATTCTAATTCTAAATATAATTTGACTACGAGGCTGTTGAATTGCTGTATTATGACAGTGTGAAAGCAAAGCGGGGCTACATCTAAACCTCTTTACAGAGTTTTGATTGATGCGTTGCTGCTGTCCATCAAATTGTCGAGCTAAAAACTGCAAAAAGGAAACTTGAGGTGGAACATCCATCCATCCATCCATCCATTATCTATACACCGCTTAATCCTCACTAGAGTCTCAGGGGGCTGGAGCCTATCCCAGCCCACTCAGGGCAAAGGCAGGGGACACCCAGGACAGGTCACCAGTCTATCACAGGGCTACACTTAGACACAGACAACCAAGCACACTCACATTCACATGAGGTGGAACATGGGAAAGAAATAACGGGAAAAAAACAAAACATTAATAGCTTCAAAAGGATCATTAAGTTTGACTCTAGTGCAAAAATTTTCACTTAAGGTGAGGAATAAGATAATTCAGATAATTTATGTTTTGAAAAAACACACAGTAACAACACAATTAACTCTCTTCTAAGGGAGGAAGAAACTGCAGAGAAACAACAGAGCTATAGATGGAAATGGCCTCAATATAGAGCCTGAATTACAAATCTTTCAGCTGTGCATGTTGGTCAGTTTAGATAAAGTTCCTCCAAAGATTTAAAAATTACTATTTAAACTGAAGCAAACATAATTAGGATCCTTTAAATTGTTGCTGATTTCTTATTAAATTTCTATGCCGTGCCCTGCAACAGCATTGCTGATTCACAACTTTTGTTTTGTAATTGCTACAAACTCAAATTGAACTCAAGTCTCAGAACTCAAATTCATGACTTGTGGTGGTTTTGTGGTTTCAGCATAGTTCATATAAAAATTATCCAGTCTGAAATTGATGATGGTTACAACCTTACTGCTTTTGAAATGTTACAAGAAAAGTGTACATTGATGCCTCCTATTAAACATTACCGAAGTATAAAAGCAGAATTAGAAACTGTTGGGTTAATTTATAGATAAACAGAAAAAGATCAGAGATAGGGAGTCTGTCTAGACTTCAGCCGGAACAATGTCACACAGACAGCGTTAACGTGAGGGAAGGTTGGTGTGGGAAATAAATATGATGTTGAAAGTAAATCAGAGTGTAACTGCACTTTTCTGTCAGGATGTCTTTACATTTATATTAAATCTCTTTCTCTGATAAATACTCCTGCAGGAGAAATAGGAGCTCTGGGAAACACCACCGGCATTAAAGTAAGAGGAGAGAATACAGAAAAAGAACATACTGGTGCAAAGAATAGCTACAAAATTGAAGCCTTTATTGGCTGAATTTTATTTTACAGATTATGGGCTTTCTAAGAATAGAACAAAAAGCTAAATACAAGCTACAACTCCACATGGGCTGTCTAAATGGATGGACACTTATTTTTTTACATGCCACTGTAAGAATTACTAACACCTACTAATACGGAGACATGTCGTAAACTATAAACTCAGATAAAATGCTTGAGAGTAGAG
The DNA here is from genome assembly GCF_000690725.1 of Stegastes partitus. Taxonomy (NCBI): domain Eukaryota; kingdom Metazoa; phylum Chordata; class Actinopteri; family Pomacentridae; genus Stegastes; species Stegastes partitus. The sequence continues at coordinate 253,106 of NW_007578298.1, forward strand.
CAGGCAATTTTTTGTTTTTTAAGGGGATTGTAAGGAAGTAAGCTGTGATAAGTTGAAATCTCTTACTTTCTTAGATGTTCGTGTTCCTTCAGGAAGAGCTCAGTCCTTCTGTTATTCACCCCTGAGCCACTCTTGTAGGACCTGAGTAAGAAAACAGAGGAGAGAAACATCAGATGATGGATGCTGGATACAGCAAATTAAAAAGCACTTTTGTTTTTTTTTGCAATTCATTTTTTAAGCCCTATTCAATAGAGACTGTAATGATCCAGACAGCAATTGTGGTGTGTGAGAGAGAGAGGGCTATGACATGCAATCAAGTCGCAACGGACACATCATTACCACGGAGCCACCAGAAGACACGACATGACTATGAGCCATCCGTGCGGCTCAGTGAGGCTGTATTTAGGTAGAGGCTCATAATGGCAATGACTCCAACGTGCTGCCAGCTAGACATTTTACTGTTTAACCTCTTTAAAGATGTTTCATCCTATTTGAATACGTTCAACTTCCATGATTAATTTCACTCTGGTTTTAGAGCTCTCCACAGTAGAGTCTGCTCTGTTGAAGGTCCAAAACAACAACCTCTTGTCCGTAGATTCTGGTTTTCACATCAAAAACCTTTCCAGCACAAATATTTGTAATAAGCATAAGCTGCCTTATTAGTTTGGCAAGCAGCTAATAAAGTATTGGACAACTTAAAACTATGACCTGATTATGGGATAGATGAGAGGAAGGATCAGCAACGAAGTTATTATGAGGGGAAATAAAAAAAACTACAAAAAACAAACACAACTGTCACCAGTTTTTGCTTAAGTCCGAAATGAGTACTTCACTCCCCTCTATTAAGTGATGCCTAGATGCTGATTATGTTCTTCTTCCATTCAGGCTTTTAAGTGATTAGCTCTGCTTAAACCAAAGCACCATCTTCCATCTCTTATTTACACCATCCCCTCCCTGCTTGGACTCATCATCAACACGATTCATGATCCATTATCTGTTCTGTTGCCCCACTCCCTTCACTGTTTCTCTACACCTTTCATCTCTGTGGGGTTAATTAAACTTCACTCTTATAATTTTTGTAATCAGTCAACATCAGATCAGGACACTGCCTCTCCCCCTCCGTCTGACTGTTCTGCTCTCCCTCTCCTCCCCTGATAAAGCATTACTGTGTTTCAGGCGGGACCGATGTAACCACTCTCCCTCAGCTTTGGTTGAATGAAAGCCTTGTGGTTTGATTTACTGTAGAAGGCACTTAGGAAAGATATCCCCAGAGAAAGAGAGGGATACAGACAGAGAGAGAGATAGAAATATACAGATAAAGAGAGAGAGAGAGGACAGAGAGATGGAGGGAGATCGGCTAATAAGAGGAGGTGTCTCTTATTAGAGGCTGAAATATGATAGAGGGGATGGAGAGCATTAAAGGGTGGGGGAATTTACTAACAGACTGGACATTTCTGCCTCCTGCTGGTTAAGAACATCAGCAAAAATACACAGAAGAGACGGGGAAGAGATGGGTGAGAAAGCAGCAAGGAAAGCCAAAAATGGAAGAAGTGATGAGGACAAAAACTGGCATGAAAGGAATTCAGAAGGAGAGGCAGACCGTGCCAATGTAGTGCAAATTTAGAGTACACCAGTGATTAGTATTGAATGTTCACAAAGTGTGAGGACTTGCAAAAGACAGATTTTTAAAAAGAAATGGTCAAAATCAGCGCATTGACCTAGAATATCCCATACAGATTAAATTAAATTATATCATCATCAATGTCCAAGCCTTCATTACAATTGTGTATGTCAGATATTTTAGAGTGTACACAATCATTCAGGAAATACAAATATAAATAATCAGTAGTAACACAACAATCAGTGCAGCTTGAAGGCAAATAAATTTGACCAGAGCTGAATGTCGGTCACTGGACTGCTCGAGTCATGGACAATTAGAGCGGACTAAAACTCTTCAAGTCAAAGTGGCATTCTCTGATGGTAAACAATCATACGGAAAAGACATACTGGACTCTCTCTCTCTCTCTCTCTGTATATGTGTATGCGTCTGTGTATGCGTCTGTGTGTGTGTGTGTGTGTAATGTTCATATGTGTTTATCATCACCAGGTGGTATTTTGTTGTATCTGCTGAGAATATACAAAGTCTATTATTATCTAGAGATGCCTGAAGGTTCTTACTCAATGTCTCTGTGAACAGAGCCCAGTAGATCCTCTCGCTCTCGCAGGCTGGAGAAGTTGCTTTTGGTTTTGTGGAACTCGTGAGTGTAGTCCTACAGGATAAAACATTACGAACTACAGTCAGATTTAATCACACTGACAGTATGACAGAACGGGAAGTCAAAAGGCCGTAATATATTACAGTTTGACAAATGTTGTTACTTTAAATGATAGAAAATACTAACTTACTGACTAATTAGTTCTCTTATGTAGCTGAAACACTCTTCAGAGAAAGAAAGTAAATAAATAAAGTTATTCTATGTACCTGTAAAATGTCTCTGTGTCTTTGTAAGGTGTGCATCAATGCTGCATTATGAGACGAAACTCCAGGGGTGTTTGTGTATTCTGCCATTTTGTCATTGACTGCTGTAAGCTGCCAAAACAAAAAGGATAAAATTAATATCATGTAACCATAGAAGCATTGATTTTTAGAGGGTTAAGTGATCTGAAAATGAAATGTCATTTAAAATATTGGAAAACAGTAAAAGAGATCCTAAAGTAAAGATTACAATAAAAATACACAGCCATTTCAACAGTCTGTACAACTGTAAAACAAACACCAGTTCTCCCAGCATATAAAAACCCAGGATTACACAACCAGCTGCTATTGAAGGGGACCCTAAAAACCCTTCAGCTGTGACTCTTAGTGACCATTTATGTGTGACATTTAACTTACACCGGCCAAGAGCTGCTCCAGTTCAGTCGTCATGGCTACAAGCATATTGTCTTGAGAGGAGCCACAAGAATCAGACCTGGTTTAGGAAGGAAAAAGAAAGGATACTAATGTTCAAGCTCAATTTTTGCTGCCATTCCATGTCAGACAAAAATAAGTTTAGTGTACAGAGTATTGCAGCACAATTAATCAAGAAAAAAAGAGACATTTCATCACAAATTTCTAATTTAAAATAGGATAAAAAATATTGTGCTGTCTGTTGCCCAGTTACTGACTCAAAATTGAAACTCCTCTTTGTTAAAATGCATTTATAAAAAATATTCTGCAGCATTGCTTATTCCATAGAAATGCAAAAATATCATGTCATGGTAGTCAACAATTGTATCTTTCAAGGCTTCTGAAAGCACAAAAAGAGTTTAGACATCGATGCAGATTTCATTTGAGTCAGAGTACATGCCCAGTGATAAAGTGAAGCAAAGACTGTGCTGCTGACCTGCTGTCTCTTGTTCGCTGGTCATGACTGCTGCTGCTGTAGCTGGTGCACAGTTTACTGAAGGAGACCAGCTTGAGATCCAGCTTATTCTCCAGCTGTCTCGCCTGTTTACGCAAATCTGAGTGCACAGAGAGATTCAGGACAAACATTTCAACATACAGACAGACATTTCATGTCTGGCTAAACAAAAAAAAAAGAAAAAAAAAGGAAATTACGCAATAAGAAGTAAACTAGAATCTGGTCCTGGCATGGGTTCCAGTTGGCAATGATGGCATTTGACTGGAAATGTCATTGAGCATACAATCTAATCTAATCCATTTTTTAAATGGCAAACAAGACATCTACCAACCAAGACATAAAATTGTAGCATTAACGGCACCTGTTGTAACAGGGCAGACTTTCACTTTTGAGTGGTCATTTTGAATATTTTACCATTTCAGAAGTCATAAAATTAAAACAAACTGAATCAGCCAAGGGCTGCAAGGTGGATCAGTGGTTAGCACCGTTGCCTCGCAGCAAGAAGGTTGCCGGTTCGTGTTATCTTTCTGTGTGGAGTTTGCATGTTCTCCCCGTGCAGCGTGGGTTCTCTCCAGGTTCTCCGGCTTCCTCCCACACAGTTCAAAAACAAGTTGAGGTTGATTGGTGATTCTAAATTGTCCATAGGTGTGAATGTGAGTCTGCTTGGTTGTCTGTCTCTAAATGTAGCCCTGTGACAGACAGGCGACCTGTCCAGGGTGTCCCCTGCCTTCGCCCTGAGTGGGTTGGGATGGACTCCAGCCCCGCGCGACCCATGGACGGATGGATGAATCAGTCAATGTGAGTATTATATGGAAGAATGAACTATTTTGACAATCGATTAATGAGGCTTAGTAGTTTTTATACAAAAAATAGTCAAAATCATTTGCCTCCAGGTTCCTAAATGTGAATATTATCTGATTTCTTTACTCCTATGTGCCAACAGACTGAATATTCTTGCACTTTGGGAAACACTGATTGCCTTTTTTCACATTTTTCTGACAATTTAGAGACCAAATGCCTGTTCGGTTAGTAGAGAAAACACCTGAGAGATTAATCACCAATGAAAACAATCGTTGAGGTAGAATGGATAAATGAATGAATGGGATTTTTACAGCTGTGTCATGCTTTTAAGTATGCCAAGCTTGCACTGGCCTCTAAGACACCCCAAATTCATACAAGCCCAGAGTGACTAAGAGCTTTGACATCTTCAGATGATAAGTGTTTACGACAAAGTCCATAAACCACTGACAAAATCACAAACAGTATAGTGCAGGAAACGCCATGTTTTAATCATCTACACTACAATACTTCAGGCTCTCTTACGTTTTTACAGCAGAAAAGAAAATGAGAATCTCTGTCCATTTGAGCTAAATGTAATCAAATAAAAAATACTGCTCGGCAGTCAGTACAGCATAAAAGCTACTTTTGAATAGTGATAGTCAGGAAAAGTCAGGCTGCAACAAAACACCTTAAGATATGAACTTTCTATTTATTTCACTGTTAATGCTGTCACGCATTTGTTGGAGGAAACTTTCACCATTGTTGCTTAGTTGTATCTTCCCCACTGTGCTTTAAATACGAGGCAAAATATAAAACAGACAAGATATACACACTTTAGTGGCATTTAAGTCAGCTGGAAGGAAAACACGAAGCAACCAAAACGTTAACAACCGACTAATAACTTTTCAACTTCGACGTTAGCGGCTAATATGCTAACACGTTAGCTTAGAACTAGCTAAAAATTTCTTCTCCCGCGGATATAAAGTTTATTACGCTGCGTATTATGAAACTTGTTAAACGCGGTTGAACTGAACGGACGAAGAACAATAAGAGATGTACATGCTGCCAGTCGTTTTAAATGAGAGGCTGTAACATAATTTACCTTCCCAGTAGTTGCTGCTGGTTGCCATGTTTGTTGTTGACATGTCATCATCAGCCGTCAAGAAGAAACAACCGTCGCACTTCTCGTTTTACCCACCAGCGGCTTCTAATGGTGACCTACGGCAGCTGCACCTCTGACCTAACCCAAGTTTGTCAGTGTCCAGGTGTAAAATGTCAAAGAAATAGCAGAGGCTTTTCTGGCTTATTACTTAGTGGTCCAAATAAATGAATACTGATTGTAAATTATTTCCGCTGATGTAGCTCCACTATGATGAGTGTTTTGCACAACAAATAGAACTGCATTTACATTTTCACTCAAGTAAAAGTACAACAGGATTATCAGCAAAACCTTCTTTAAGTATCAAAGGTCAAAGCTGTTATTACAGGCTTTCACTGTAAAGCATTGTAAAGGACACTAGTAAAATCTCATCTTTTCCAGGTTACTTCATGTAAATAAATTTTGATCTTGTAGCTAGTTGACCCTTAGCTCATTTAAAAGCTGCATATATGATTGTGTAGTTTAAGCTATAAAAATACACCAGATATGTTGAACACTTTTTTATGTGAATTCTTAATTCATAAAGTGACCGTCAGAAAAATAAACAAAAACTGAGTAAACGTACTTGGTTGCTTTTTCCACTACTTCTTATTGTTAAAAATAATCACATACATTGTTCAGCTAAAGTCAAAATTTATTATTTTGGAAAAAATGATATTCTGCTTAGATGCATATATAACAAATGGAAAGTTTAAGTATATTATACCTGATAAAAAAGATTCCAAAGTTGTAAAATAATTCTGACACAATCTCCACACAGCCTTTGTTACACACTGATCTTAGTTCAGTTTCCAGTCAAACATGTGTTCACCCTGCAGCTGTGTTTAGTGCCTAAAGTTTAACCAAATAATTTTTTTCTGAATCTTTTCTATCAGCAGTTAGAAGTTAGAAGCAGACTTTTATGCTTTTCTTATATTGTCCACAAACATTGCATTAAATAACACTCGTTTTACTCTCTTACTTTTGGTTTATTAATTTTTATTCTTCCCTCAAACATAGTTTACTGTCGTGGGATGTGTTAGGTTTTTGTTAACTTTCATTAGTTTTAAAATGGTAGTTTAGGTGGTTTAGTATTTAGCGTACAGACAGTGAAACAAGTCGATGTTCAGTCACGCTCAAAAGCAGTTTGTGTGGCTATTACACCCAGTAGTGTTGAGCTTTCCTTCCATTTTACTCACTGTTTGTTTTTCTGAAAGCCAAATGGAAGCAGTGCAGATTATCCCACACTGATGGACTTTCAGGTTCACTGTTATTTTTTGTGGTGTACTTATTGTTCTGTGGTTGTTTTTTGTGTTGATGCCAAGGGACAACAGATGCAAAATAGTTGCTAGCAAATTAGAAATTAATATCTTGCGCACTCTTTTATACACATGTCCCCAAAAGACAATGACATATTTGCTATCTTTGGAAACTTTGAGATCTCCACTGATTCAAATGAAGTTCTAATTTAGACAGGGTTGTTCATCAGTTTTAAAGAGAATAAATCTCATACATATATGAACTTTTTACCAAAGGGATTCACTAAATAAGTTCATGTTTTGCACATTGATTGTTATGATTTGAGGTGTTTGCTGCTCTCCAGTGGTGTGGGAGTGTCAGCACAGACAAACAAAACAGATGTGATTAAAGTACATGTCAATACTGTGAATCTTTCTGTCTTTTTGCTCATTCTCTTTATTCATCGTCTTGAACATTGGCAGTCATGGATATCACAGTAACAGCAAGACTGGATGTTGTGTTGATGACGATGATGATGATGATGATGTTGATGCCATCGGTGGTGGATGGAGATGAAAAAGAGCAAAAACTTTGAGGTGTTTTCACCGCTCTGCAGCCAACTTCAGCAGACGAGGTCTCTCTCTTTCACATTGATTCAGCTTTTTCTCAATTCTGTCATTCCTATTTTCTGTCTTTCTTACATTTTTCCCTTCTTTTGAGATGTTTCCTTTAAAAAAAAACAAAAGTGCTGTGACCAACTGACACCAGTGAGCACCTGAAGTCCAGTCCCAGATCCTACTTTGACTAGCCGGACCGGCGGAGCTGGAGAGCTGGAGGTTGTGGGAGAAGAGGAGGAAAAGGAGGGATGGAAGTGCAGGAGGAGGGAGAGGAGGAGTAGGAGATAAGGAGGTGTGAAGGAAGCGCTCCCATCTCAGTGCTGGATCCTCCTGATGGACTGAATCTGGGGAGTCTGGGCGTGGGAGCCAAACTCACGGTAACACTTGAACTCTCCTCCGTGACAGTCGCACTCCATGATGTACTGGTGGCCGCGGTAGCCAGGGAACTGGTAGCACACAAAGCTGCAGAGATACACAGGAACATGCTGAATAAATATGCACAGGTAAACACAGCTAAAAGTAATGATGTGAGTAGGTACAAGGAGCAGACTCTTGGTAAATATTTCCAGCCAGTATGTGCTGCTCAGGTGTGTAAAACTTCAGATTACATCAAAAATGCACTTACGCTCCGCTCTGGATGTGAATGGATCCAACCTCGTTGTTCATCCAGCCCATGGCCTGCAGAGAGGGGTAGTCATCACACAGCTCGAACTGACGACCCATCATGTTCTCCATCTCATAGATGGTCATGCGGGACTCCTTGTGGTGCTGCACAAAAGAAGAAGAAGAAAAGAAGTTTAGCACCACTTGAGGCTAAAATCAGCTTAAGGCTTTTGGAGTGACATCTATTAAACCTACAGCACAGCAGATGGGCCTGAAGGAGATCATTCTCTCAATACGGTAGGAGTTGCTGCCACTGTAGGCCTCAAAACGAGGGTAGTCTCCCTTCTCCAGGACAAACTGCTGGCCGCAGAAGCTGGAGTGCTCATAGCCCACCCAGCTGCAGGTCAGAAAACAAGGAGACAGATAGTTAGAACACTCACTAGAACACTTAGATCCACACAAAAGCTAAAGCAAAGTTGCTCTATTATAGCTTTTAAATAATCTCCAAAAGTGAACAAAAGCTCTCTGGATACATACGCGCCACACTCAACCTTCAGGGAGCGGATGTTCTCCATTCCACACTCCATGATGTTCTGGCAGCAGGCGGTGAACTCCATACGCCTGCCCTGGAAGTACTCCTGATCGTACACAGTGATCTGTAAAGCACAAAAACAGGAACTGAATACAGCTGAGTATTAACATACAAGGTACATAAGACCCCCATGCCTAATCATGCAGTGAAACATGGGAGATGTAGAATGAAGCATGTGCTTACCTTCCAAGGGCCCATGGGCATAGGGGATGTCAGAGCCATGTTGTTGTCTTTTTCAGCAGTACCTATGGCGAGCACACACAGACAGTCAAAACAAAAAACCAAACCAGAGCAACAGAACCACTGTCCTACTTGTTTTTCATCAAAATGTTCACCTATTTGTCATTTTGGCAGCTACTCTAAGTGTCATTAGCTTTCTCTAATGTTTGTACCTCACTGTTTACTGTGTCACACATTAACTCCAAGGTTTCTTACAAGAAAGAATAGCACAAGGCTCAGACTTTCTGTTTCCATTTTCTGGTTTGTTTAAAAATGACTAATTTGCAGTAAAGCCGACTTCACTCCAATCAGTTCAGACTCCTTGTTGTCAGTTGATGTGTTGCATTAGAGGCCCAAACCACATCATGTCCACAGACTGGGAAACTGTTCTGTATTGTTAACTACTAGTTTGACCTACCCAAACTGGTGAGCTGTGTGTCGTAGGGTTCCGCTGAACCGTCTGCAGATACAGTGTGTGTGGGGGTATATATACACCCCCGGGTGTCGGGGGGCCGGGGGGCAGGAACGCTTGGACTCATGTCAGCACTTTGCTTTGGACTCCATTGTCTTGTTGTGCGAGCCACAGAGGGGTTAACACACAGACGCACAGTGATTCATGCAAACACAAAGAGGGCACATGGCTATACTGTGTTAGGTACGCATCTGTGGTAAATCTTTACGTTAGGGGGATAAAACAGAGTGGCTTTTCACGGCAGTATGTGGATCTATTATCAAATAGATGAAATGCATTTCAGTAGGAAAACACTTAAGATTGCTGCTTTTGTTTGATTTTTAAAATGCGAGAATTGATTGTGGGATTAAATCTTTCAGTAATCACTTACATTCATTTTCAAAGAAATTGTAATTCATTAATGAAAAAACATGAATGACACTTGTCATCTGTTTATTATTTTTGTATTTCAAAAGTAATTTTCAGGTAAATGCACACTACACTTTAGTCAGTTAGTAAAAGTGATATCTTCTTTGAATTATTTCTAGTTTTAATGGATTTAACAATCACACACATAAACATTAGTACAGGAGGTGGTGGCGCTGAACAAGCAACAAAAAATTATTGAACTTTTACATTTTTTCCTTTGTTTTTTTACTGTGCATGTCTGGTACAAAACACAGTTTTATTTATCACTTTGTATTTCATGACATCACCATTTTGTAGACTTGCTTTTATGAGATTTCATCTCTTCCTCGGTTTATCTCTGTGCTGTGGCATTTTAGTGCTCTTATTATTTTATCTGAATCAATTAGTGTTTTTTTTATGTATTTATGTTAGAGTCAACATTTTGTATTTGTATCTTTTACTGTGTTTAACTCTATTTCTCCATTTTTTGCTTCTCTGGCCTTTTCGCTTTCTGTTTGACCTGACTGGCTTTCTGTTGCAATATATTTTTCCTGAAGATCCTTTTTTTTTGTTTGTCTGTCAAAACGCTTTGTAAACTTTGTTATTAAAAGGTTCTACGTAAATAAATGTAATATTATTATCATTGCATGGAGGGAAGTTATTGCTGCACTCAACATTATGTGCAGCATATTTATCAGATGACATCTTTCTGCTTGTCAAGACTTGGATCATTTGTTTGTCTCCATCTGTGCTGGATACTTTGAAAATGCAGTTAAACATTAACCTAATTTCTCCAGTTTAATGACAAATGGACAAACTGGATAAATCACATTAACACTAAGTTGAAAATAGAAAGATGCTGGTCATGGCGGAAATCTAAACTGTTATGTAGGCTGTTGTTATTCACAAAATATGTTTCAATCAATCAATTGAAAATTCAAATGGAAGCACTCCATCAAATAGAGACTAAACCAGCATTGGCCTTCTCTGTGATGCATTTGTCCTGTTACTGTGTGGTTTGTGTGCGAGCTATGAATGAATGTACCTGTTGCTATTTTTGGAAAATCTGCACAACTGAATAAATCAACAATAAAGGTTAGCAGGGGGCAGCGCACCAGCTGAAAGGCCTCATTGGCAGGTCTGGCAGCACTTTGGCATTGACTGAGGCACTGTAATTGGCAGTTTCACTTTCAGATAGCGACATGCAGTAGAGCATCATTACACAGGGATAATACTGTGGTAATAGCATGAAAAGAGATTGAGTCAGTGGACCTGTGCACTGCTTTTTATACTTTTGATCGATCTGTACCAGGCGGTCTTATCATTAACACAAATTTCTGTTGTTTTAAATCATTTCTTGCTTGTTTTATACATTATTTGCTGTCATTGTGTGATTAAAATAGGCAACACAATGGCAGAGTGAGCAGCTCGTAGGTACATAACTGAGCGTTCACCCTCCTCTCTCCTCTTGCAGCACTGAACAATAAACATTTAGGAATGGCTTACTGAGGTCAGCACATTGTCCAGACTCTCTGTCTGTGTGTGTGTGTGTGTGTGTGTGTTGATGTGCACTTCCATATAATTTCCTGAAAAGGTCCACTACAGAGCCAGAGCAAGATAGAGTGAAATATGTGCATAGATTACAAAAATATTAGCATACATTTGTTAGCACAATCCTGATCAAAGTGGATTTATTGAGGCCTGAATGTGAGACAGGACAGGCATATATGTCCGTGTGTGTGCGTATGTGTGTGTGTTTCTGCTGATGGCTGCAGCAGCAGCTCAGATGTGACAATGAGACAAGCAAACTCAGCAGGCCGGTGTGAAGAGCCCACAGTGGCCATATAGCCGACTGTCAGTGTGCACATACAGATGTCACACACATCCATACCACAATAACTCAGTTTCTTTTACATATGTTTAACAGACACTAAAACCACCTGCAGCCAAATACCCTGCAGCACTTACACTGTCTCCCACAAGACACATACTTAACAGCCACACAAACAACATATTTAATACTTATTAGAAAGCGCTAAGCTAAAACTTCAGTTTCGAAAAGGCTGTCTTAAGAACAAACTTTTCCATGCAGGATTTCCGTGAGCTTCAGGCCTGAACATCTTTGGTTGGAGGAAAGTTTATTCCTCTCATGCTGAACCTATAATGACTCTGCAGGTGATTTTGGTCGATATACAAGCTAAATTACGTGCCAATTCTTACCTGACATTGCCAACTCTAGGTCAGGGGGCATCAAAAGAGCAACAATATCCTCAGCTACCAAGAAGATGACAAATTATATTAGAAACTGGTTTTGCAGTAAATGCACACTGCCTCTAGGGTGCAACATTTCCTCATAAATCTTGCTTTTCGAGGTATCCTTATTAAGTTAGGGAATCATATCAGTCATGTCAAGGAGCCATGTGTCAAGCAGTGATGTTTAAAAAAAAGTCCTTCCAGGGTGTCTTCTCAGGGCCTGAAATCGTTGAATAATCTGAATATTTACGCAGGCCTCTGTTTTAACTGGCATATTTTTTGTCACGGCTGCTGTGAACTGCAGTTACAGTTGACTTGGCACCGTTATCATCACACACAGTGTCACCGCAGAGCTGTGATGGATCGTCATGTGTGGCTGAGATCTCCATTGAGTCATGCAGAGGCCTAATATGAATCAGCAGAGAGTGAAAGAGACACAGAAATAGCATTATAAGCTTGCAGAGTTGTTTTCATTTTGCTCTCTCCTTCCTTAGCTGCTCCAGCTGGGTTGTAATGATCTGAAGATGTCTGTTTATGATTCCAAAATGCAAATATGGAATTTTGTTTTGTTCAAATGATAGTGCAGATAACAACAGCTGTGGATGTAAACATTGTACAGATTGCAGCTAATTAGAGCTGAATTGATCAAAATAATCTACATGGAATGTATGAAAGTGCGGCTGCAGCTCTGATTTGTAACCTTTAATACATTTTAGCTACACTTCATGTGTCTGTGGAAACATGTGCAGTGGCAGAAGTAGTATTCTGATCATTTGCTACATCAAAGTAGTAAAAACAGAGCAAGGTCAAGTTTGTTTTTACCTAAATAGGAGGACTGAGGTAGCAGCAAGATGTACTTAAAGTTTAAAATATGCAACCTTTTCAGTGTTTTCCTGAATCAGAGTCACTTTGTGATGTAAGTGGGAACAGTGTAGCTGAAGTCCTAAGAGTGACAAAGTAAAAAAAAACACTACGACAACCCTGAAGACAGGACTGTCACACAGTTTATTTTCCTTGTAAGGGCCAATTATCAAACAAAGAAACATGACTGGATGTCAGGTTTGCACTTGAACTCCAAGAATTCATCAAAAAAGCAGAGAAAATGTGAATAAGTATGTCTTTGTCCAGTCACAGTGTGTATCTCTAAATAACAATAAATTCAATCCACTAAGTTTAATGAAGAGCACCTTCACTCTAGTTTCTGGGAGTACAAATCCTGGTGTCTTAGAAGTACAGGCCCGTCCAGACAGACTGACCACCTCCTGACTGGAAACAATGGATCCAGCTCCTTGGACATCCTCCTGTAATGTTGGTTCCTCAAAGACAATTAGCTTATTGAACCCACCTGGTCCACTACTGATTAAAAGAAGTCACCCATTGCAATACATGTCCCTTAATTTTATATTGAATTTCCCTTCTGGGATGAATAAAGTATTTTTCATTCATTCATTTCATTTCATTAATAACATGCCAGACCAGGTTCAACTCTGCACCAGCTCTTTTCCTTTCCTTTCAGTTGATCCGGACCAACTCACTCAGTGACAAATCACTGCTTCTCCCCGCTTCTTGTAGATGGGCTTTCTCCTCTGTCTACCTTTATAGAGAGGGACACCGAGCAACACACCAACAAATTCATCTCAATAACTGAGTCTAAATAGCTTTCAGCTGGACAGGAAGGATGATATCTTCTTCCATATCTAACATGGGCACAGCCTGTACACACAACTGGTTTCCAAATAAAGACAAAAGCATGCATTATTGAAGAGAAAAGAAAAATAAAACCAAATCCACTGTGTGGTGTGAAGGTTGACTTGACCACCTGTGTCCCACATTTTGCAACACTAACAGGTACTTTAATGTAAACGCAAAACTACTCAAAGTAATTGTTCTTTATCTCCCCTGTAACTTTAGCGTAGCACAGCAGTTTCCAACCCATAGGTGTCCCACTGAAGCACAAGATAAATCTGAGCTTAATGGGGACTGAAGAAGGTTGAGAATGTTAGTTTTGTCTAATGTTTCCTTTTGTGGTATCGGTCCATTGGACAATTTGAATGTTGCAGTTCGTCCAGACTCATATGTGGGTCAATCTAAAGCAAAGCACATTTATTTTAAAAACTCATAGTTTTGGTAAGTAAAATCATCAGGCCTCACAAAGATCCTAGAGTTCCTGGCATATGATTGACCTAAATCATTCCTTGCAGCACACTACTTCATGAATACATCGCTTAGATTTAGAGAAAAGCTCCACACTATCACAGCTGCCACTCTCGTTTGAAATTATATCATTACAGCTCTGAGGAGGAAAGAATAGTGTGCAGCTTATTTAATTCTTTCCAAGACATTTGATACAGCAAGCATGCCTTGTTTTTAAAAAGAGCTCACAGTGTTGGTTTTAATGAAAATGCTTTAAAATGGTTTCAGAGTTTGTGACAAACTGGGTGAGAACTTTCATTTCTCCTCACCACTTGTTCCCTGACACTTTCATGACAAACATTACACAGCAGTGTTTCTCTCATGCGTGTTTTGCTTGAATTTAATGCAACATTTCAGCACATACTATTCCGACCTTGTTTGTGTTAATATTATGTTACAGCTTGCATCCATCATATGGGAAATGAGAGGAAAACACACAACTATTAATTACTTCCAGTTATCCTTTATTAAGTTACAGTTCAAACATTGTTTAATTGTCTGTTCCTTTGCTCATACATATCTCTGTTCCTTTATTCTGACCCACTATGGAGCACTAGTGATTGGGAGGGAGCCGGCACTTCCTGAATTTATGGTGTTGGTGACATCACTAGGTCAAACCAAGTGGAAGATTTTTTCCTTCTTGATGAATGTCCTTTTGTATAAAAAACAAGGCTTCAGTCAGTATTGATTGCACATGTTTAGCTTTAAGTGAGACATTTAGAAATGGCAACAAGTTTGTAGTGTGTACAATGATGTTAGTTGCAGATTTGTTTGCATCAAGGTTACAGAATAGGAGACCATGATGTATGATGGTAGGGCTGAAGTGAGCAAGGTATGAATTGAGCACCCTATATAATGAGTAGCGATTCAACATTCTAGAGCAGGGGCGGGCAATCCTGGTCCTCGAGGGCCACAATCCTGCATGTTTTAGATGTTTCCTTCTTCCAACACACCTGATTCAAATGATCAGGATCGTTATCAGACTTCTGCAGAGCTTGATGATGAGCTGATCATTTGAATCAGGTGTGTTGGAAGAGGGAAACATCTAAAACATGCAGGATTGTGGCCCTCGAGGACCAGGATTGCCCACCCCCGCTCTAGAGGGACAGGCAAAAGGGTGTTCTGACCAAATGTGCTATTATTGTGAATAGCTATGTGCTGATTTTGAAATTATTTTTCATAAATGGAGTAAAATAAAACCTTCACCTTTTTTGCAGCAAAGAAGTTTGCTGAGTCTGCCTGCCTACCACCTTCCTTGATCTTTTTGACCAGACTGCTCTACAAATGGTGCAGTGGTGGCTCCAGGTTAGTAGGAAAAATCTGTGTGATTAAATAAGCACCAATTGACAATGGACAGTGCACAGGAGCAGCCTCCAGAGGATCTACAACCACAGGGGGCAGCTGGTTAGCAGTTTATTGAGCCATATGACCTAAATGAAATTTCAAACCTGTGAAAGGGCCTGACGCATCAACAAACCAACCGGGATACAAAATGGGAGTTGGACAGGCAACGCCATGAAGAGCACTGGAGAAGAATCCAACACTAGGTACAATTTGAGCACCAGGCCAATGGAAGGTGCAGCAGCTGAACCTAGAACTCTTTAGTCTACTGTAGAGCAGCTTAAAGTCCATCCTGTTTGGCAGGAACAGGACCCCTTGGAAGCATCTTTAGCCCATTCTCCAACTGCTGTTCAGGTCCCTGGGTGGAAAGGCCCAAAAATACAGTCATATCATGAGGAAAATGACATTGAGCATTACCTCCTAACTTTTGAAAGAATTGCCACGCATGCCAATAGTCAAGGGAGGAATGGAAACTTCATCTGGCTCCACGACTTAATGGTAAGACACATGATGCATATGTAGCTATGATAATGATGACACTAAATTTGAAATCCTCCGGTGGTCACCCTGGTTATTTTATTGCAGATTGTCCACTGCAGTCAGTTAGTAAAACATACATGCGTTGCTCACCAAAGTATGTGAATAATCAGGAAGATCATTGGAGGTTCTAGTATCCCCTAGTGATCATGAGCGCACTACTTGTTTTTACTGGGGAAAAGCTTTGTGTTGCTCTATTAGATTCAGGTAGTAGCCACACCCTTGTTGGGCAGGATTGTCTTCCCAGAGATTTCATGTGCAGTGGTAAAATTAGAGTTTGGCCTGTTCATGGTGACAATGTAGAGTACCCCTTAGCAAATGTTAATATTGAAGTTGAGGGTCAGCAGTATTTACTGTCAATGTGAGTCATGAGTAAACTTTTTTACAAAGTGGTGTTAGGCCGATCTTCCCATTCTTCAAAATCTAAAATCAAGGGGGGAGGAAAAGGATCCCTGTGTTTCATGTGGGGGTATGATGCTTATTGAGACCACTTTTCTATTGGTGTTGAACTATGGTGACACTTTATACATGCATGCATCAGCAGCGATTCTTATATCCTTGGAGACAGTTTATCTGTCTGCATGAAGATTTATTATTGGTGATAATTACAACACTTATCACGGTGTGCTGCATGATCAGATTGGGCCACCCATCCTTTCTGTACGGCTTGATAGACAATGACTTTATTAATCCATGAAGCTCTGACTGGTTTTTATTCTCTTGCATAGCTTCATTGCTGTCTGTTAATCTGCACTCTTACTATACAGACTCACATGATTGGATTACACTGCAAATTCTGGTTGTTTTTACCAAATTTAAAATAAATCCAGGTTTACTCATTGCAACCTGGAATAACCTGCAGAATAATCAAAAACTTTGTTTTTGTCCTCAGGGCAGTTGAGGTTTTAAATCTCATATTGTACTTCTAGCTGCTCTTGTTTTGTTTTTTTATGTGTTTGTTTCTATGGCTTAAATTGTCTAGTTTGTGTTTTGTTTTGTTTTTTTTTTACTCATTTTATGGTAACTCAAGTTTTATATTTGTGTGCTTACATCTTTTTATTTCTCACTACACTGGCCCTCATATCTCAATGCACTCAATGTATGAAGCAACTTAAAATGAAAATTTCAAGTCAGGATTGCGCTTGCGTAGTTTTTGAGAAACATATTCTGGCTAGTTTGTTTCCATCACTGAACAGGAGTAGCCAAACTGTCAAATATGAGCCAAAACAAATGTCTAGGCTTGTCCAGGTGTAGTGATCTTTGTTTCATTGTGTTACTGATAATATACACTCATGCCAGTTTGACCATCTGTTTACTGAAAAGCCCTCATAATCCACAGACTTAATGTGAGCCTAATAATGAAGTTTTTTTTCGTCCTTTCACACACGTGCTATAAATTTCAGTTTTGTTTTGAATTAATCAGCTGTTTGTCGTGCTGATTGTTGCGCGCACCGCTTTCTCGTAGTGCAGACTGTGCGCAGAAGCAGCAGCCGCTCTGCGCTGCTGAGACGCTCCCCCCCTCCTCGAGGGCAACAGCCATCTGCCGCCTCTTTTTCAGTTTCAAACCAGCAGATTATTTCCCTCAGACGTCTAGCTTCACTTGACACAACCGAAACAACGTCCCCGAGAGCAGCTGCCGGCGCGGAAAAGCGGCAACCGTAAAGAAAAACAGAAGCCCGCTCTGCGCAACGACAGCCGCGGCCGTTCGCATGCGACCCGGAGACAGACCGGAGGATCACACAGACGAAGCGGATTTGAATTAAGCTGCGGATAACGGACAGCAACTCTGCATCCTTCGGTGAGGGAGGGAGGGAAGGAGGGAGGGAGGCAACTGTTTTGTAGCTATCTTGGAAGCCCTGGGTGAGGAGAGGGGGGAGGAGGAGCGGAGAATGAGCTATTCTTGTACCAGCAGAGGCAACAGCCAGGACCCGTCAAGCGCTAAGAAGCCTGCCGGGAGTAATCCGGGCAGAGACGCTGGAGGCACCGACGGCGGCACAGACAGCACCAGTAACGGCAGCCCGAAGCAAACGGCGGCGATGAAAGTGAAGAAAGGCTGCAACGAGGTGGGGGTCCCGGTGACCACGGAGGAGGACCTGCTGGGCAGCGCCGTGATCACTCCGGAGGATGTTCTGGGTCTGCAGAAGATCACAGAGAGTAAGTTGACTGCGGCTGCTGCTGTGCTGGTTCTGGAGCGAGAAAGAAGCAGGAATAAAGGTGCTAAAATGTGAGCTCTCCTGTATGACTCATGTATCACGTCACTCCCGTGTCCCCGTGTATTTATGTAATCTATACAGGCCCTGTTGAAACACACTGAACCATCTGCGCTCTGCTCAGGTGCAACCTGTCTGCAGATGTGCATCAAACCTTCTCTGCTGGCATCTCAGCAGCCCTGTGACCTGCGGAGGTGTCAGCCTGCACACCTACACTGTTGTGTGGAGGTTATGGCACACAAACGTGGAGGTGGAGATGTGTGTGCAGCTTAAACAAGTGCAGCCAGGCTCTGAAGAGTGGCTTGATGGAGCTGTGAAGGAGTTTCTACATGCAGATGACAGTTAATTGCTGAACTCACTGCATGCATGACTCACTGTGCGTTTAACCTCATTAAATTACATTAAATGACTGGAGTGGCAAGTTTTCACTTCAGGATAATTTACTTAGAAGTGATGCAGACTTTTTTACTTTAGGGACGTAGCAACAAACTGCAGTATCACAGGTACAAAATGTACTTTAAGTAGCAAAAGTTCAAATGATTTTGTTGTGTTGTTAGACATTACATGACTGCATTATTGTTGGGGATGCATCCATGTGTAAGGAGCATTTTAATGTTGATTTTAGTGGAGCTGATTTTAACCTATTATAGTGTTGTTGGGCACAGAAGCTGAAATTTTGGTTTGTTTTGTAAAATCTTATTCAGGAGAGTAACTAATTACATTTGTCACATAAATGGACAAAAATCTACAGTACTTCCTCTGATATGTAATGAAGTAAAACGAAAAGCATGAAGCTGTATTTCAGTACATTATTTGAGTCACATTCCTCTGCCACATTGTGTTGTGCTTGATGTCAAAGAGGACATCTGGAATAACGCATAACACATTTAAAATGTTGCACTTTTAAACTCATTTTCAACTCACAAGCGTCACCTTTTTGTAATGTCATCATGCAAAATCTGCTGATTACATAGCGCCTTACTTAATGCAGCTGTTTTTTAAAATTATGTCACACCTCTAAGTCTCCAGGAAGCTCTTCTGTACACAAGAACACCTACATTTATCACCAACTCAGGTCTTAGTTAGCTAATAGGTGACAGCAGGACGTCCAACTATTTAAAGGCCGGTGTAATACCTCACTTACACAACACAGTTCCATAACAAACTGGGGACATGCAAACTCGCTGCAGGATTTTCTCACAGCTATTTTAAAAGGCATTTAAGCATTTAAATTCATCTGCACAAATTCACCTTTTTTCTTTATATTTGATGTTCCTCCACCTTTCAGCTCAGCTCAACACATTTCTACATGTGACTGTGAGATGCCATAAGCAATACAAGGAGAGCTTGTGTTTTTACTCTCCAAGTCGTTCCAACAGCAAAGACACCTCTGCTCAAATCATGTTTTCCCAACTTCTAAGTCTTTTTTCTACTTTTATTCTTAGTTTTTTAAGATAAAACTGGAAAATAAAGTCATGGTGTGTTCTTGCTCGTCTATACTTTGGGAACATCCTCTGCTTTTACTCACAACCACTGCACGTAGTTTCTTTACTTATCATTGAACTTGTTCATTTTGAGAAGCAAGAGCTGTATTTTGACTTGGTCGTGAGCATGTGTGTGTCTGTGTGAGCAACTCTGTGAAGTGATTCTATGTGGGTTTGATATCCAGCTGTGCAGGACACGTACGTGATTGTCGTAATGATTCTGTCTCCCACGCTGGACCCCGTTATGGTCTTGGAGACTCTCACTTTCCTACCTCGCAGCGTCATCGCTGGAGGCAAGAGGAGGCATGTGTGAATCACCACAGCAACGTGGATACACGCTTGAATCACTACGGCAACATGAAGCATCTCTCCCTTGGTTACAGCCAGCGGAGCGTGGATCTCTGTTTCTCCCACACACTTCCTGCTTTCCTCCCTGCCCTGTTTACCAGTGTAGGTGTTTTGTCACTTGGACAGAAGATGACATATGCACACACATGCTAACACTTTCCTGACACTGTTGTTGGCGGTCAAACAAAGCAGGAAACAAGCTGAGCTCTCTCCTGTGAAGACACAGTCACCGAAGCCCTTCTGTTGTTTTGTGACTCGTCTGTCTCGTTTTTTGTTGTTTTTTTTTTTTGCTGCTGCACATTCTCAAGTGGCTGAAATGGATTCTCTCTCTAAGTGGCTTGATGCACAACAGACAACACTCTGCTCAGACTTCTCAACAATCCTTAATCTTTTTTTACTCAGTAGTTTGAACTTGTTCGAAGCTCTGACAATGACAGAGGACGAAATGTGACTTTGTGTCAGATAAATTCTCAGTGTAAAGTTGCCACTAATAATTTTGTCCTCTGTCCATTTGGGAATCAAAGCAAGCTGCTCGGATTCATTAAGATTTGCATAGACAGAACAGGCTTTCTGCTCAGCTGACTGATTTGATCCAAATGTTCTTAACTGAATCTTAAACTTAATCTGTCAGTGTGGAGCCTGCGAGAAGCAGGAGAGGCTCCCCTGCAGACACTGTGATTGCGTTTTGTTTCTTGTAGAGATGCAACTGGCGGTGTTTTTCACATTATTTTTTCCAATCAATCAGTCACTTTGTATAGAGCTGAAGCAATTTTGACAGACAAAAGAAAAGACATTTTCAAGCAAAAAAGGTGAAAAACTACCAAACATTCTCCGATTCCACATTCTCATGTTAGAGGATTTACTGCATTTCTTTGACAAGTATCACTGTATTTCGAATATATTTAGATTTTTTCATGAACAAAACATTTGAAGACGTGGCCTTTAGCGCTGCCATATATAATACATTTCACAGCAGATTTTTTTTTTTTTATTAATGAAAATTAATCGCAGTTGCAAGCTTAATTTATCCGAATTGTGTATTTAATTTATAATGGAAAAGAGAGCAAAGCTACAATTTCTTACATTTCAGAAGGTGACACCGGCCAATGTTTGGCCTTTATGCTTGATATAAAACTTAAGTTCAAATACTGGACTTGGAGGCAGACAAAAAAAAAAATTCTAGATTTGATGCCGTAAATGACAGTTATATTTTAATTAATCTGCCAGTCATTTAAGTAATGCATTTTTTGTTCTACAAAATGTGTTGAAATGTAAGTCAGTTTCCCTGGACCAAATGTGGCATTTAAGCGGTCTAAAAATCGAAACGATATTCAGTTTAAAGTTTAGAAAAAACAGCAAATCTTCCCTTGAAAGAAGCAACTGCAACACATTTGACTTGTTGCATAAAACAATGACAGTTCCTGATAAATTTTCTGCTGATTGAAATAACCCACAATTGTTTCAGGTCAAAAACATAGCAACAACCTACGGTGACAATAAAGCAGATTAAGTGCATTTTTGTAACTTATTGCTTCAGTTTGGTTGTTAGGAACCTCTACTAAGTAAGCACATCACTCTCTGACTTTTCAGAAATGTCTTGATAGAAACTTCATGTTTGGACTTATAGTGGATGAATTTTCTCTTCACCTTCAGCAGTGGCAGCATGACATGGCTTGTTTATGCTGATTGGCATCAGTTGTTTCAGATCACATTCAGGCAGGTTTACAGCACAGACATCAGATCAGCGACACTTAACCACTGTTACTGTCATGATTACGCTCATGCAGACGCTGGTTGTTGCCACAGCTGCCTATAGCAACCCAACCTCCTCCTCATTTGTGGATTTAATTAATGCTCATATATGTGCTATTAAAGGGGATTAGCTCTCTGAGCAGAATCTCCGTTGCTCAAAGTCAGTTCTGCCAAAACCCATATACCTTATTGGCATAATGTATTTGCAAGCAGCCATTTCAAGTGTTTATTAATGAATAGCATTTGTCAACAATTACAGCCTCTATTAAGCAGATATACTTTATACTTTTAAAGCTGTGAATTTTCATTTATCATGTTTAGGCATGGACCTCCTTATGGTGCCCGCAGGAGGAGGTATAGTTATTGACAAATACATTCATATCTGTTTCCCACTAAAGTATAGTGTGTTTTAAACAATGTATTTAATGTCCATGCAGTGATGTGATGTTCCCAAGCGGGGGTGTCAATTTATAGATTGATTCCTGATTAATTGTAATTTGCCTAGAAGGTATTTTTCAACCAACATGCCATCTTTCTCTAGTCCCAGATTCTCAGATGGGATGATTTGCTGCTTGTCCTCTTGTGTTTAGATTATAGTGGTTTGAATATGTTGGTTCTGTGTAGTCTGGGTCTGGCAAGACAAGATGTTTGCAAACAGTCAGTTGAGGAAATGATCAGCATGGGAAACAGAAAAATAATGGTTTAAGAAGAGGGCACCTTGGACACCTTGTAGTGCATCATTGTTTATGCCTCAGCCAGTTAGGAGTTAAAAATAAAAGGTTCCTCCTTCGAGTACTTATGATTTAACTACAAGCTCGTTTAACTTACAGAGTGTAAAGCATCAGATTTGTTACTATGGTTACTCGCAGTTTAATACAGGATGGAGTCATCAGGTTTGATGCTATAGTTACTAGCATTCGGAAACAATCGTTGACAAGGTTACCAGCAGTATTATCTAGGGGTCCTCGAGTAGAATTTTATCAGACAACTTCCAGCCAATGAGAAAAAAGTGTCCTCTGCAGCCACAGTACATCTTATAAACAATAATTTAACACTGACTCATTGGGAGACAATCAGGAGACGGTCAGCATGCAGTAATTACACTTTCACTCATCAGTACCACTACTGCAGTTTCACTGCTTTAAACTGCATTTCCTGAGTGTCTTAAAATGAATTCACAGCTGTGAAACATAACAGAAGCTCTCATACAAACACCACTGTGTGAATTGGCCCGTGACCTCTGAGATCTTGGGCATGAAAGCAAAATAACAGTGACAATCTGCTGAAAATAAACTCTGTTTTATGACCCATTTACTCTGTTAAGCATCCAGAGCTCAAATAAACGCTTAGACCTGCAGGCCTGTTAGCGGTGCACAAATCTGATGCAGTTAAATGATCCGTGCTGTGAAGTTAAATGGGGCAGAAGGTGATGAAACCAGGCCAACTTTATTTGCTTGTCAAGATCATTATAAGATTATACCGATGGGTCAGATAATTAGGGAAGTCCAGACACAGACACATTTCATTCCGAGACAATATAGAACAACAGAGAGACTTTCAGAGACAGATTTCTGTGCTCATGTGAGTGTTGAGACGATTTTTCATGCCACCATGAAGCAGGAACTCGCTTCAGCATTGGCAGTGAACAAAGGGTAACTGCCAGTTGTGTGTAATTAAGTCTGATGCCTACAGAGTCCTACAATGAACCTCCACAAAATCTCAGGCTCTTCTCCTTCCCTCGTCTCCCCTTCTTGTCTTCTGTTCGCTGACCCTCATTTTAAAACCATCTCACTTTTGAGCGCATCACTGTTGCCATGACGCTGTGGTCATCAACTAACAAATTCAGGTCAGTAAGGCAGGAACAAGATGCACCTGCATGTTATCAAACTTCATCACAGAGCTCTTAGAAGGGGAAATTATCAAGCGGAATTTTGACAAATGTGTTTGGAGCATTTATCATCTGCTATGATGTTTGCATTTTACACGATCAAACTGCAGTTTAAAGACATTTTGGACATTTATATATAAAACGTAAGTCAAGAGCCTGATTGTGTCATTTTTTTGGTGCAGTAAATCATATGTTAGCTGATGCTATGACAATAAATAAACTAATAAAACCAACTTCTGGTCAGGTGTAAGGTGTTGACTTCAAGCTTACACACAGTTTAACCTTACTGAGTCACACAACAATCAAACTAAAACTCTGAAGCTATGCTAACAGCTCTGTGAGGCTGTCGATGTGCATTGTGGGGCCTTGTGAATCAGCATGTGAACATGATATTTAGCAGGTTTAATATTACCATGTTTATCATCCACTATTTCACCAGACTAGGACACTGATATGGAATCGAATCCTTTAAGCTCAGACATAAATGTGGAGAATTTATGAATAAACGGAAGGATTGAAGAAAATGCATATGAACTTACATGAATTGTAATATGGGGCTGAGTATGACTTAAAATACTTTATAAAGCCTATATTTGATGCTAAGATGTTGATCTTTTATATATGGTCTGCACTTATATCGTGCTTTTATCGAAAGCGCTTTACAATGTGTTTCCCATTCACACACAGACATTCATACACCAATGGTGACAGAGCTGCCATGCAAGGTGCTGCCTGCCATTGGAAGCAACTTTGGGTTCAGTGTCTTCTATATATTGGTTAATTCACCAAGTGTGGGACTGAAACAGTGTAGGAAGAGACATTTCAAGACTTGCAAGCCCTTTATCTAAAGCAATGTCACCCTGCTGGTCTCCGTCTTCACTGCACACCTGCATCTCTTCATCCCCACTGCTTTAACCCTGCCCCCTCTCTCCAGTGATTAGTTGGATTTGCCTTCATACGAGGAACTAAACCGGATTAGTCCATGTGAGCTGCCCTGGGGATAAGTGCCTTCCTTCTCCCAGCTAACTGGCAGATCTCCCTTTGCTAAAACCATCCAAAGTGGTCATCTCTGTTGTCATGTGCTGTTTTATTGCAGAGCACCGGCAGATAACGGCAGATGCTGCGGTGTTTTATGGCCATAAAATCTAATATTTCAGATGCTGTAAACTGAAGGAATCAGTTTATCATCAGGAAGAAGTTACATGAGTCGTCATAAGTAGCCAATCAAATATTTATGTCCTGCATTTGTGTCTTGCATGTCAGCTAGAAAACAACAAAAGTTAATTTTGCAGACTATCAAGAAGAAGAAGAACCTTTCAAGTGCGCTTTAGTACATTTAGTAGGTGAATACAGACGGGGTTCTGTTCAGCATCGTGTTCAGTTTAGTTTAAAAGATTCAGGTCAGTGAAAAGTTCAGCTGTACAACCGCTGTTTTTAAGGTTAGTAGCTCAGGAGCCACCTGATTTGTTTTTGTGGTGTTGGTGGTCTCTCACTGTTTAACAGACTGGAACACCTCCTGACTTTGCTCTTGGTGTCTTGCACGAGTGTCATTGCATTTCTCTTCCTCCTTTTTCAGCTGCAGTTTGATCTCCTTTTGAGAACCACATCCTTCTTTCACACGACTAAACATGACATGAAATAACCGTTTAAGAGTCCATCATAGAGCATTACAGTGAGACTTCATATCGGCTGTCACTGTTTTTTATTGATAAATATTAAGTTCAATTCAATTCAATTTTATATGTATAGTGCAGTTTACAACACATGTTATCACACAGCGCTTAACATTGTAAGGTATGGACCTTACATATTTAAACAGAGAACCCAACAATCCAAAGTAGTCTTTGGACAGAACCAGGCTCAGGGAAGACGGCCATCTGCCTCGGCCGGTTGGGTGAGAGTGGGAATGAGGGGTGGTGGGGAAAACAGGATAGCAGATGGAGTCACAGGTATTGTCACTATTTTCATCACTTTTAAATACTTTTTTAATGGACTTGAACAATTACAAAACTCATCATTTTCACTTTTTACCAGTTTTGTTTGTGAAAAATGGTTTCAGTTAAAAGGTTTCTATTGATTTTCACAACAATACAGGATACATGTCTGCCGTTGATTCCAGTCGTTATGTTTCCTGCTGCAAGATGAGAGTTTCTGCACTAATTTACAGCGAGCAATATTTAATATATTACAACAACAAATCAGAAAGTTTTTCTGGTTGTAGGAAGAAAGGAGAAGAACAGGAAAAAACTGCAAATGAGCTGTTTATTTCTCAAATATATTTACTCTGAATAAGTTTTAAAATTATGTGGTGTGATCTTATGTTAAAAATTCTGCTTCTGAATAAACAAAAAAAAAGTAAAATATGCCATACACATTCAAACTGAAAGGCCTTAAACTGCTTCCAATGTCACATTATACCTCTTAATAAGATTTTTAATTTTTTTTTTTAAAGGGACTTTTTGACACTTTTGTATGATTAAATGTGTTTACCTCTTCCAGGGAGAAGAAAAAAAAACCAAAACTAGTAGCTACCGAAACCTCCAGTGAGGAAGAACCCAACGATCTGCAGCTCAAGTTGGGACACACTGAACTTGATCCCATTATCAGTGTCAGCTGTTAGTCTCACCTGCACGCACGTTGCGTTTGTAAGCCTTTAATATGGTTTCATGTGCCAGTGATATAAAACCCTGATACTGGAGGGTTCCTTAGCTCGGTCCTGTCCCAGCGTTAACTGGGTGAACGGCTAAAACTGGCTCAGAACTGTGTATTTTGGCTGAAACTGGGTCACATGGAACAGAATGAGTTGAACTGTGGACCTGACCTAGTCCTGCTCTGAACTGGTTAAATCTGCAGTGAAAGTACAGGAAGGATGTCAGCTGAAGGTGACAAGATGATGACAGGAAAATGCATGAAACTATTCGTATATGACATATTTTATAGAGTATGACTTCCTCTCTCTCTCTGCGCTCCTGTTCAAGTTCACTTTGGTAAATAAGACGCTCAATCAGTAGTTGACTGTGCCACTGCTTTTACAGCCTTAAGATGTTTACAAGCTCTCCTAAATCATCCCCAAGTGTTGTGGCATGGATGCCTTTTTCGTTATTGATGTATTTGTTGAAAGTTGTAAGATTTCTGGGCTGCAAGGTGGCGCAGTCGGTAGCACTGTTGCCTCGCAGCAAGAAGGTTGCCAGTTCACGTCCCGGTGCATGTTCTCCCCGTGCAGCGTGGGTTCTCTCCAGGCTCTCCGGCTTCCTCCCACAAGTCCAAAAACATGTTGAGGTTAATTGGTGATTCTAAATTGTCCGAAGGTATGAATGTGAGTGTGCTTGGTTGTCTGTCTCTAAGTGTAGCCCTGTGGTAGACTGGCGACCTGTCCAGGGTGTCCCCTGCCTTCACCCTAAGTTGGCTGGGATGGACTCCAGCCCTCCGCGACCCTAGTGAGGTTGTATAGATAATGGATGGATGGTGTATAGATAATGGATGGATGGATGTAAGATTTCTATCCTGGTTCATGCGGCTACCTGGGCAAATTGTGTTTAACACTAACAGCAAACACTCACAGAGCAGCTACTTCATCGAAAATCCAACAATTTACTGTACAGTCAATCAATTCAGATCATTTTAATGAAGAAGTTGGTCAGAATAATTGTCCTTTTCCATCATGTTGTCACTGTGCCACTGCAGCACATGTAGCTTTCCGCACAACACAAGTTTACTACCTTCCTGAGGTGTGGAGTTGTGCAGCTCAGCTCCTGCAACTCTTCATCAAATAGCTCATCGTGGCTTCTCTTTCTTGTTGTGTTACTCTGGGTAATATTCCAAATGATTCACTGGCAAAAATGACTGGTGTTGTTTTGCAGACACATTTTCATAATCAGTTGCTGCAAGCGTTAAACTCTGTAACAAATACACTGCATTTCTGAGTGCTTCACAATAAAAGCTCCCCCCCCCCATGATTCAGAAGTTTTTAATGTGAATCAGCAGCAGTGACTCCACTCTGAAGAATAAATACTGAGGCTGATGTCTGACATAAAAAGACGCAGTAAACCTGGATTACCTTTACGCTTCCATTCCTGTGTCCTTCGTGCATGTGAAGGCAGAGCAGCAATAGTGGGCTCCACTATTTATTCATTTTACCTCGAGAAGGTATCAGGACCAAACAATCACGAATAAAGTGAGAGTGTGCCAGATGTTTTTTATTGCTATTGAGAGAAACATCTGTTAAACAGTGAAGACAGTTTTTAAAATGTAACACGGTAGGGCTTTGCAATATTGGATAAAACTGACATCGCAATATTTATTTTTTTCTGGAACACATACTGTGAAATGACAAAGTAGAGACATTTTTACCAGATGGCTTAGATAACTTTATTTGGACAGAGTAGATAATTGGAGAATGATTTTCTAGGAGAGTGCATCTGCATTAAAAATCAAAAATAACTTTTAATAGCAGTTTAAAATCTTTCTCATATAGTGTAACAATGCTAAAGGCATTCAGAACTGTTTTTTTTGTTTGTTTGTTTCAGATTGCATCCAGATATGCCTTTGCAGTTGTCATACAGAGATGGTGCTGAGTTAAATAGTCAAAGTACATTTTCTGTAACTGAAATGTTTTCATACAACTGTCGATGCTTTTTTTTTTTTTTTTTTAAACCAAATCTAGCATGTTTCTCATCTGGTCTTTACTCATTCATAGCACACACACGGAGGCTGTAAGGCACCAAATCTCGTGTCTTGTTAAAAAAAAAAAAAATTTTTAAAGTGCATCCAAGAACCTTTAAATTGCGGTAAATTGTGTTCCCAACTGTAAGTGGTGGAAACAACACTGGAAATGACATGTGATGCTATTGTTCACTGATGAGAACATGAAGTCTGAGGTCACTGCAGGATCCCTTTAAAACCTGCTGATGGTAAAATTTGAAGAAGTGATCTGCAGACTTGCTTCCTGTTTTCCAGCCGCTGAGTGAAGACTCAACAGCTCAGCTTTGTCTGCTAATAGTCATCTTTGTCTGTTGCATAATTTCGCCTTGACTGCGGTGACCAGACATTTTGCTGCACGCTCTGAATTCACATAGATTTCATCTGTCCCTCTCACACACACACACACACACACACACACACACAATGTTCTGTCTGGAGGTGTTTGTACTATCGCAGCCCAGAAGGAGATCTGACTGTGATGAACTGCTGACGGCTTCAGTGGTTTCTAGCAGTTGTCCTCAGATGGTTTGTGTGTCTGTGTATGTGTGTGGCCTGAGGTAGCAGACTGCTTGTAATTTACTGCAAAACACTTGAGCTTTTGTGAGGCAAAGTCAGAGCGCACGCACACATGCACAAAAAGGACACTGAGACACGCAGACAGTCTCGCACATACACACAACAAATCCATTGTCTCTCATTTGGCCTCATTGTCCTCATGAGACTTCATTAAGAGACTCAAAGGTGACTACGAGCACCAGGTTAACAAAAGGACAAAGACAACACTAGCTGTGCTCCACAAGCTTATATTATCCACATGTGCAGCTCAAATACACACACACATGCAGATCTGGTCCCACTCCTTGCAGGTGCAGATATTGTATATTAATTAAAATGATGCTGAGGGTGTTTCTTTGCCTTGTGTGTGTGTGGAAGCAGTTTGGATCTTCAGGTGTTGTGCGGCATTAAATGGAGCACCGTCTGCAGAGCTGATGGGTTCGGAAGAGCCGACCTCAGCATTCAGACTGACAGAGGAGCAAAGGCATTACAGCATCACAGCGAATCACATCAGCTCTGTCAGGAACGCTCACCTCATGCTGTAAATGGAGTTGACAACAGGCTGGGACTCGGGGGCATGGTTCTACTTCGGGAGAAACTCCATACATAAACATAAAAAATAACACACGGAGTATTGTGAATAATCCCACAGGGGGGATTAATGTAGAAATAAACAGGCTCAGGCTCCACTTTGGTAGCATCTTTATCCTGATTGGTCCTGACCAGCATAGTATCTCATTTACATTTCTCATGTAGGAACACTGATGAACTAAACTTAAAGTGATATTTAGTCATCTTCCTGGTCAATTTGACTGTTAGAGTTGGTTTAACCTTGAATAACTTAGTTCTTTGGCCATTGTCATCACATTTTAAAGTCTGTCTCTTTGCACTGATTAAACCTCTAAAAACGTGTCTCTTTGCATCAAAATTACATATTTAGACATTTGTATCCACGAAAATAATCTCTTAATGCCTTAAAATGGCTTAGATGTTAATTTATAAACTCTAAAATGTGCAGATTTATAAAGTCCCAGTCTTTGTCAGCATGCACCCCTCCAGCTAACCTGCTACTGTGCTCAAACACTGTAAAACCACTCTACATTATTCCGCCATATATGTTTGAAGTGAAAAGCAATTCTGTATAAGAATAATGATAATAAGTCCTCCCACAAGTTGATGGAAATGGTTACTTACATTTGATGTATGAAAATTTGACTCCATATTTTTTAAACTGTCATTTGCACACTACAGTTTCAAGGTGGAAATGCTGAAATGTGGCTTTAACTACTTATTTCGCTCATGTGTCCTCGAGCTTTGAAAAAATAAAGGCATGTTAAAAGGTAAAAACTTGACTTATATTGGAGAGCAACATTCTTATTTTGCAGATCAGATCAGAATATCTGCAACACAAGGATTTGTTTCCACCAAATCTTAGTTCAGTAGTCACTCTCTTTTGGCTCTGTTTTTGGTCTCCACCCACTGTGCTGTGAAACTGTAATTTTATGTCTGAACAGCCAAGCAATGAGCTGAAACTCTTTGCAAATCTGCAGCAGGCAGCTGTACATTCAGATTACTACAAATGACTCCTTTCATAGTGTACATAGCTGTGATGATTGGTGCACAGCTATAGCACATTGCTGAAACATCTATTCTGATTTACGTCTGCTCTCGTATTCACGTCGTATAGTTTAAACTGCAGTTTCAAGCACATCAGCCTCCAGGACGTAATTCGGAGTTGGAGATATCGAGCATTTCCTGCCGTCAATGTGTAATAAAGAACAGCTGGTGAGTCGATTGGCCATCATTAGCCATTAAATCCTCCCTCAGACCTCGATGTCTCCAGTGTTTTACTGTTTCTTTGGGCAGGCTGATGTGCTGCTGACACAGCAGACACACTGCATATCCACACTGTGTATCCGTGTGTGAAGAGAACGTGTCCATCAACGCAAGCTGTTAGAACGTGCAGAGAAAACTGCAGATCTCTTAACGTGGAACCAGAAGGAACGCAGAGCTAACAGATGGACATGACATGTAATCACACACATTCACTGATCTTTTAAACTCAGAGTGTGACTCTCTCTCTCTCTCTGTTTCTCTTGTGGCTGTTCAGACCTGCAGGGCTCTAATCTCAAATCCCTGACATGATGTTATCCCACATGTTTTTTTATTTATGAACATCATGTGAGGTGCGACGTCTGCCTGTGTGACAGAATGTATCCACGGATAGATGTTCTGTGGTATCGGATCAGGCAGGAAGCAGGAAGTGTGTGCTCTGCTGGGGAACTCTAATAAGCAGTGACACTGCCTGGTAAGGGCAGGAAGGATTAGGGGAATAAAAATAACTCACTTCTCTTTCTTACTGAGTGCTTTAGTGTATGCGCGTGTGTGTGTGTGTGTGTGTGTGTGTGTGTGCCTGTGTTGTGTTTGTGAGGAACTGGCTTCTCTAACACAGTTTTACATCAAGGTTTGTGTCAAAAATGCAGGAAGAGAGTTTTAATGAATTACTACGCTTTTGAACAGTTTACAGCTATTTGAAACTGAATTAAACAGGATATCGTTCATTGTTATGGAGCTTTTTTTGCTTGATTTTTTGTGTATGTGAATGTATGAGGAAATGTTCTCACTTCATTTTACCACTTTTAAAGCATCTCAGTATTGTTGTCTGTTCACGGAGAGGACTAGATGCAAAAAGGCACTTGAGGTTAGAGCTTTGAAGCTGTGTTTGTTTAGAGAATTCATTTTCTGTGTTTGCAGCTGTTTACTTCTGCTTTTCTCACCGTTAAGTTAACATTATACTAGCGGCTGACTAATACTGGGGTTGGGGGTTGTTTTGTGTCTCTTTGTAGCTGCTTTGTGTGTCTTTACGTATTTTGTGTCACTTTGCTATTGTTTTGTGTCTCTTTGTGATTGGTTTGCAGATCTTTCTAGTCATTTTGCTTTCCGTGTGTGTGTGTGTTTTTTTTTCATTGACTTTCCAACAACTATTGTTGCTGAGGCCTGCATGAGATAGACCGGTTCAGTGATGCATCCATGATGCAAAAAGACAACTTCCAATCGCAAGGGGCACAACATTGATATTGTTTGTACACATGTTGTATTTAAAGGGAAAGTGAAGGAGCCATTGTTTAATTACTTTCCAGCAATATATTTCACCAACCAGTAAGCATCGTTCCCCGAAGACAAAGCTTGACTTGGCATCACTGTTTGCTCAGTTGTGATGTGTACTCTGCAACATGTGCTGCAGACAGTCTGAGAGGATTGTGCCACTCTGCTACACAAATTATGTGATGACACCGCTTCTAAATGACACCAAGAATCTTTTCCTGTATTTTGTTTTGTAACAATTTCCACGTTGACACATATCAGACAACATGTACAGATATTATGCATTTATCAGGGAGTTAGCATACAGGAATTGGTGTATTTTTCTAAAAATCTGCATTCTTTGTATTTGCATTCAAGCACTCCTTGTTTCATACATTTTCTTTTTAATGTGTAACCGTCCTTTCATTTCCACTCCTTTCCTTTCTCTCTCAGATTATCTGTGCAGCCCAGACGAGAACGTTTACAACATCGATTTTACCAGGTTTAAGATCAGAGACATGGAGACCGGCACAGTGCTGTTTGAAATCACCAAACCTCCATCGACAGGCGAGTCACTCATCTACTCTATGAATGTGTTTAATTTCACCTCAATTTACCATGAAAATAGTTGGAATGAACACATTATAAAGCAGTTTCTGTGAAGATGTGGAGTGCACAAATCTAGAAACACAAATTCAGAACACATATTCTTATTATTATGATTATTATTATTATTATTCTTTTTGAGATTACACTTTATTTAAAATTTTTTGGCATTTATTGTCAAGTTTTCAAAATGTAGGCGAAAAGATAAATTCTCATCATGACCTTAAAACAGAAATAGCAGGTCTACTTCTCTGGCTTTTTAAGCTTTACATGAATAATTAAGATGAATCGTTGTGAATTGTTTATAATAGACTATAATGCAACTATAGGATGGTATATGGACATTTTAAGTGTTTATTGAGATACAGTATTTTTCAATATTTGTAATCTGTTCTACTTGATAGTAGACATGAACTGGAATGTACACCTGTCACACTTCTACTGGTTTTGTGGTTTGCTTGATATTCTGTTTGCTTGAGCCACAGAGAAGACAATGGCAAATATCCACACCTGAAAGCAGTTTTATTTTCATTCTGTTCCATACAAACTGACTTTAGATAAAGCCGGGGAGAAGAGGGATATCGACCCAAACGCTGGGCGGTTTGTTCGTTACCAGTTCACCCCCGCTTTCCTCCGACTGCGGCAAGTTGGAGCCACGTAAGTGTGTGTGATACCGTAACCAGTGAGCTGAATATATCTTGTTTCACTGATATCTGTTTCACTCACCTTTCTCTTTCTTCGTCCATCCAGCGTCGAGTTCACAGTCGGAGATATGCCGATAGAAAACTTCAGGATGATCGAGAGACATTATTTCAGAGAGAAGCTGCTCAAGAGTTTTGACTTTGAGTTCGGCTTCTGCATGCCCAGCAGCAAGAACACCTGTGAACACATCTACGAATTCCCACCTTTGTCTGAGGACATCAGTAAGTCTATGCACTACACACACACACACACACACACACACACACAGTAGAAAACAATGTGGAGGTCCTGTGGTTCAACCAGCATGTCATATTGTCACAATTCTGTGGGAGTAACTCTGTGAAAGTACATGTAGTACACATACAAAAGGACGGCCTTGACTACTAGATATTAAAGTTAAACACTGTGTGTGTGTGTTTGCTACAATAAATGCAAATGAATGCAGCTGTAAAATGCCACAATGCCAAACACACAACTCTATGAACAGCTGCTCTCAGGGTAAAGCGGTGTAGAAACTCAAAAACAACATTGACCAAGATGTTACCAGATGCTGAATCCCACGAAAACACACATTCCCTCCTACGTTTTTCTGTGTCAGTCAAGGAGAAACAAGAGTCTGTAGTGATTCTGGCAGCTCTCTGAGGCTGCATTTAGACACAGCCCCGCTCTGAGCTAAATACTAATAACTCATGGTAATGTGCTTACATGGGCAGCGCTCAAACTCTAAATCTAAAAGCAGGTAATATTTACTTTATTGACCGTCTCAGATTTGTGTGATAACATGTTAACTTTAGTATAACTGAGGCCCAGGGGAATGTCATTAATTTTAAGTTTTGGACACATTGCAATTCAGGCCTGATGATGGTGCCAAATAAAACACTAAAGTATTAACTAAATGTGTTTACAGTTCATCCTGAGAGCGACGCTAATGTGTGAGTCTGTCAGCCTCACAGTGGCAATAGAGAAAACCTCAGGGGATCAACAAAGCTGTTAGGTTTCATCTTCTGGGCGCCATGAATATCTACACAAGATGTAATTTCAACCAACCAGTGTTTCTTCAGATCTGAACCAAAGTCATGTCCCTAGCACTTTTTCATTCATCTGGATAAGTATGAAGAAAATAAAAGATCAGTGTAAAATATGGACTAGTGGTTCAGTTTAGGATGGGAACACTATGGACAGATTCCAGCCAGAGAATCCTTTATCAGCTTTAATGATCATACAAGCAGAGTGCTTTTCATGGTATTTGGAGCAGAACTTTTTTTTTTACCACTGTGTTGGAGAACACAAGCCAGAATGAACTTGATGTGGTCAAAAGAAAGGCAAGAATTACAGCAAGTGAATAACTCCCACACAGAGCTCTGCTTCTACACCTGTACTACACAGCCTGCAGCACATCCATCCATCCGTTATCTATACACTGCTGTCAACACAGAGAGACAGAAAACCAAGCAGGCTCACACCTACAGCCAAGTTAGGATCATCAGTTAACCTCAGCATGTCTTTGGACTGTGGGAGGAAGCCAGAGCACCCAGTGAGAAACAAACAGAAATGCAAACTCCATAGACCAAGATTCGAACCCAGGACCTTCCAGCTACGAGGCGGCAGTACTAACCCCTCTGCCATACAGCCCTGCTCCAAGCACCTTATAACTGCACCAAACCCAGTTCAGTTTGCATTTATATGCGGAATCACAAATTACAAAAAAGTGGTTCAGTGAGGGCTGCAAGGCGGCGCAGTTGGTAGCACTGTTGCCTCGCAGCAAGAAGGTTGCCGGTTCGCGTCCCGGTGGGGGCACCGGAATCTTTCTGCGTGGAGTTTGCATGTTCTCCCCGTGCAGCGTGGGTTCTCTCCGGGTTCTCCGGCTTCTTCCCACAAGGTCCAAAAACATGTTGAGGTTAATTGGTGATTCTTTGTCCATAGGTGTGAATGTGAGTGTGCTTGGTTGTCTGTCTCTAAGTGTAGCCCTGTGATAGACTGGCAACCTGTCCAGGGTGTCCCCTGCCTTCACCCTGAGTCGGCTGGGATAGGCTCCAGCCCCCCACGACCCTAGTGAGGATTAAGCGGTGTATAGATAATGGATGGATGGTTCAGTGATATAGCTATGAGAAAAGCTTAAAGAGGCTGTCTGTTCTGCATGGGAAAACCACACTTTTATGGCTGCATTCATCGCACTTTCTATGCTCACAGTGACTGCATAAGTCTGCACAGATGCTGTTTTTGGTGCTTTTTTATAAAGAAGAGTAAAAACTATGCACAGAGCAACAGTATAATATTTATTCAATATGTTCAAGGAAAACATATTTCCATTTTGCAGTTTGAATAAAATGCTGAGGCACTGAAATTGTCTGGATTTGATGTACGTTGATTTGTATGAGCTACAGTATACGAACATTTTGCAACATGACAGCATGCATTATCAGAATGTAATAGCTGGGTTTTAAAATCCTTTATTCACACACTCAACATGTAGGTTTTTTTACTCAGATGTTAAATATGATCTGAAAATGTAGGAACTCTGATCTTAGCACCCTTCTGGTGGTCATCGCACTCTAATGATGTTTCCGTTGTGTGTCGCAGTCAGAGAAATGATCCTACACCCGTATGAGACTCAGTCCGACAGCTTCTACTTTGTGGACAATAAGCTGGTGATGCACAACAAGGCAGACTACTCGTACAACGGCGGGACGTAGAGACGACACGGAGGCAAGAGAGGCGGGTGGATTTACGGACTGTGTGGAGCGAGCATACCGTCAATCCAGCAGTCTCTCTCTCTCTCTCTCTAACTGTTTTTCCCTCTGTCTTTCTCTGTTCTCTTTCTCCTGCTGAGAGAAGGCCATCCAGAAAACACCCACACACATGTGTCAGTTACAACCTGTGTGTGTCTGTGTGTACAAACACAAACCCACACATGGATGCACACGGTTCAGTGTGTGTGTTTAACATGATATACCAGCAAGCAAGCAACTTTTTAGATGGTTTTCTCTCTTTAGCCACGTCATGACGTGAAAAAAAAAAAATATAGAAATTATTTTTTTCATTCCTGTACATGTTAGCATCTAAAAACGTGTGTTTTTAGGACTTTTTTGGGCGGAAATCATTTTTCAGATTCAGTGTGTGTGTGTGTGTGTGTCTACTTTTGCTTTTCTGGTGTGTGTGTGTGTGTGTGTGTGTGTGTGTTTGTGTACTTTGTATGATTGTCTGTGTGTTTGTGTGTGTCAGTTTGAAGCATGATAACTGCTCCGGTGAAAATATATTAATTTAAATGTCAATAATATGACCATCTGGTTTGCAAAGGTCAAATAGATTTCCGAAACCTGTTAGCGCCTTTTCTACACAGTAGACAGTCGGTAGTTATTTTTAATTTATCCAACTTATTTCCTTTCTGATCCCTTTGTTCCTTATTTATTTCTTAACCTAAAGTAACCGTAGGGCGTATGTGTTTATTGTATCCTCTCAAAGCACAACATCTTAACAGAGCCGACAGTTATAAAGATGATCTGATATGACCATGAACGTACTTTGTCATCTGCGCGCCGACTGTTCTCCTCCTGCCTCATGTTGCTTAGTTTAGGCGATAGGGAAGGTTGTAAAGGAAACCTTGGATTTGTAATGTTGTTACAGAAAGGAAGAAGGTTGAGGAATGTAGCAGAAGTCGTTTCAAAGAACAAATCACGCTTAAATCTCATGTTTTTGTGTTTGTCCTCTTCACGTCTTGTATTGTACCGACATTTTCTCATTCTCAGTGATGTTACCTGTTTTCTGCCTCTCGTACGTCTTGTTGTTTGCACTCATTCCAGTGATTTGGACCTGAGCGCGGTGATCTGAAGGCATTTATTAACTGAACTGTCTCTGGATGCCTCTAAATCATAATATGCACAACTTTTTCTTTGTCGCCATCTGTGCTGAAACACAACCTGACTCAAGAGTATCCAAATAGGTCTTTGAAATTTTGCTTCATCGTATCCTCACATACTCTGATTTGATGCACTTGAACGTCAGTTTGTGCAACTGACAGCTGAAGTGATTCTAATTTAAAGTGCAGTGCATTCGAACAAATGGCAGTTTGTGAAGAACAGCAAACCAATCGAAAGAAAATGACTTAAACCCGCCTGCACAAGATGGAGGTGAGCATTGATTAAGATTGTTATTGGCTCCTAAGTGATTAACGTCTGATCGGTTTTGTTGTTTTGGGCCTGAACAATTTGCACAAGAGACAAAAAAAAGTTAAAGTAGTGAACTGGACCAGAGGGGACTATAAAACAGAGATTAAACTGATTGACTTGAATGTTTTGTCAAAAAAAAAATGTAACACAGATAATGTAGAACAGATTTATATATGACTGATTGTGACTCGTACAAATTATTTTGAACTCATGTAAAGTTTTTTGACAAGTCAGAAGTCGGTGTGACTGAACAAAAGTAAAATAAAGATTTATGGAACTTTTTAAAGTATCACGGTGTCTTGACTGTAATTTCCCGGGACAATGAAGGAGACCCTTTGTTCACATGGTGATGTCTTTATTTTCAGAATACAAATGGCTCATATATTACATGCAACGTGGAGGGGGAAAAAAAACACATTTCCCTGCCGGGACGTTCTGTCTCTGTCCTCTACATTTTCAGTTTATTACGTTCACTCGTAATAAACGTGATAGAAACTGACCTTCACTACAGTCTCTTCCTGTTGGCAGCCTCTTATCTAGCAGTTATCCTTCAACCAACTGTTTCATCTGCACTCACGCTAAACAATATAAGTAACTCCTTCATGCTATTGATTTGTGAAATTTCAGTGTTTGACCTTCCTCGATGTTAAAAGACATTTTTCAGTGTCCCTCTAATAGCTGGAATGGATGCGTTAAAGAAATAGTTTTGAGAAATATTTGCTTTTGTTGATATTCATCTGTTCAGTGTGAAGCTGGAGTTAGAAGGCAGAATAACAGGAAGACTGGAGGCAGGGAAACAGGTCTGGCTCAGCTTTAAGGTTCACTAATTCAGTTATATCTAGTGTTTGTTTGTTTTTTTTAACTTATGCAAAAGCTGAAGTAAGAAAATAATAAATTCGGAGTTTAGGGGAGTTTTTTCATGTACAACTTCTTGGTAGAGTGACAAAAATGACTGCAGTGAGCCAAGACATAATCTGGTGTTTAATGTTTTCACACTTTTGACAAACGAGATGTAACATGGTAATTAGTGAGATTTAAAGCTTTGGTTTAATGACTTTAGAGCAGAGCATGTAGCTCCAGTCTTTGGGCTGAACCAATCCTCATCTGGCTGTGGTTTTATATTTACAGTTGCAAAAAAATCTTTTCTCAGCAAGAAAAGAGTGCATTAAAAAAAAAAAAAAATCTGTTTTAAGTGCCCATGTGATCACCAAATGTCTGCCACTTCAGTGTTGACAAATTAAAATAAGAAATATAAAGTCGATGCTTGTTTGTGTCAAAAACACTGATAAAAAATAAAGTATGCAACACAAAACAAAGACTTGAAGTCCTACAAAAGGACAAACAGTAATAAGTTAAATGAACTGATACAATGAAATCACGTCATTTACATTGTGCGTGTAAACATCATAAACCTCATTAAGTATGATCATTATGAATAATCACTCAAAACATATCTATAAATGATAACAAGATCGACCAGATGACGGCACATTTAGGGACATGTGTACAAGGAAGTGACCTCACTTTTTTCCTTTTAGCAAACATATCATTTCTTTTCCTTCACTGGAATCACACGAGGAAGTTCTGAACACTGACAAGGGAGAGTCTGTTCAGTAAGAAAGATAATTAGGTTGATCTCAATCGCAGTTGGAGATCCTGATCTTAAGTTATAAGGCCAAGGTTTATTGGTAATATAAATTTTATGATAATTAGAAGTCATTCACAGTATGTGCTACTGGGTTTAAATGCTTATTTTGGATTTTAAAAAAGTTTTAAACTGACTACTGCACGCTGTCTAAAATGAAAAACCACATTTGTTTGTTTACCAAGAGACAGTTTGTCAGCTGAAGGTCCACCACTAATATATTTTTGAAAGTTGAACAGCATGCAGGAGTCACTTTGAAACTTTTTATCAGTTCATTGCTCTCCTACACACCTGTCGCACCAAATAACTGCACAGAGTTTCTTTGTTGTGATGTTATTTTGGATCAGAATTTAGTTTAACTTTATTTTCTTTACCTCATTTAAGCCTTTATTTCCATCCTCTTCTCCTCTTTTAACACTGAAAGCTTTTGCTACAGCTGTTGAAACTCAAATGGCTTCTCCTCTTTGCTTTAAAACCCCTGAAAACTTTTTTTTTTTTGCTACCTTAGCTTCATACTACGTGTAATGAGATCCTACACGAAGAAACTACTTTCTGAAAAAGACAGAAAAGTTTCGGTGATTTCACATGAAGTCTTGAGCTTTTCTTGCTGGTTTGTCTTCGTGGGCACAGTCAGAAAACTATCATTTTCTTCCGTGCAATAATCAAATGTGATCAAACCACATCACACTGTCCTGACGAAGCAGAATATTTGAGGTTATGAAATAAAATAAAAATCCAACTCTCCTCCATTCATTCCTTCTGTTCATCTGACTCTTCCTCAGGGTTTGCTCGTAACGTTTGCCCACGCAGGGAAAGTGCCCATGTCAAACATGGCGTATCCCCAGGTGTTGATGCCCAAATTAATGCACAGGATCCCGATGATGTTCAGCATGAAGCCGGCTCTCACCTGAAGGAACAGAAAGTCACATTCTGATCAGTAGGAGCAAAAGCAGTCAGATTTTAGTTCCCTATTTAAAAAAATAATCTTGATTTTCAGTTTCAGTTCTCTCAGATATGTTTTTATGCTTGCTGTGAGCGGCAATATTAGTTATTTGATATTTCTGTATCTGATAACACATTGTAGGAGTGTTCCATTTCATAAAATGTTCCTGATGTTTCCTAATGGTTTATATTGTGAATACTTTGCAGTACACTGTGAGAATGTCACGTGTTCATTACAACTAGGTTTATTAACAATTTCCTACAAATAAAATGTATGGTTTAATGAGGCAGATGCGGGTTAAATCCTTAGGCCTGATGGACAAGAATCTCACCATGTCCAAAACTTTGAGGTTTCCAAAAGAGAAGGCGATGGCGTTGGGAGGCGTGGCCACCGGCAGCATGAAGGCCAATGAGGCAGCGATGGTGCAGGGCAGCATCACGTAAAGTGGGTGTATCTTAATAGCTGTAGCCTGAGAAAAGACACAAAATACAGTTAAAAACAAAGAGGAGATCTGCCTGCACATGTAAAGTATGCATTCTTGAGGACGTTTGAGCTACCATTGAAGCCAGAATGGGCAGGAACAGGGTGGTGGTGGCCGTGTTGCTGGAGCACTCGGTGAACGTCGCCACAAGCAGGCAGAGCAGCAGCGAGATGGCAAAGGGGGGGATTTTCTGCAGAGGCGCTAAGCTTTCTCCCAACCACAAGGACAGGCCTGACTTCTGTAAACATAACAGGAATAGGAATAGTTTGTAGTGTTGTGTCATGGCTTTGTGTTCGTCGTCTCCCTTTACTCAGGTTGCAAGTGTGTTTTCTGATTCTTTGTCGTTTGTTGGTTCCTAGTTTGTCTCTCGCTGTTTGTCTGTCCACTATCTGCACAAACAGGAATCATCTACCAGTAAAGACTCTGTCACTTTTGCTATCTGTCTACTATTCACACCAGTCTCCACCAGGCTAACCTCTCCAGTAATTTTGCAGTCTCTGTGCTCCAGTTCAACTCTCTGCCTTCAGTCGGCTCCATCAGGACACTCAGCCCACATCGAGCTTGCAGGAACAAGACATCCGACAATCCTCCACTGCCTCTTCTACATTTTATCAATAAAAGTGTTAACCTTTCATCCTTCTTCACTTTTTCCAGCTCTTGATCTTCAATCCAACTAAACCATAGAAGGATGTCTGTTTGATGATCCTCCAACTCGACATTATTTGATCAAATATCTTAAAATCTACTACATACTCCAGATAGATCCACATTGCCTTTTCTTTTTGAGGTTGTAATGAACAGCAGTTAGCTGATTCCAAGCCAGTTAGCGATGACTCACTCCCTCTATCGCTCTTTGTTAAGCACCATTATGCCTTTCTTCTCATCGTTCTCTTTCTTTAGACATTGTTAAATGATTATTTGGTTTGGATTGTCTGTTGATTTTACATATACAGCTGAGGCCCACAAATAACGGCGGCTCATATTTTCAGCCATCTTGTGAGAATTCTGACATATTTACAGTTTCAATAAATCATATTTTATACATAATTTATTGTATGTGTTAAATTCTTAGATAGATTTTTTGATGTCTTTTAGAAGATGCTGTAAATATTTAGCCACTTTCGCAAAATTCAAACTAAATTATCAGTGTTGAAGACCTGTTGTCATCAACAAACAAACAAAAAAAACCACATAAGAATTATTTCCAAAAATGTAAATGGACTTGTGGGAAAAAAAATTAGTTTGGAGAATCTTTTAAGATAGTGCGCAGTGTGCCTGTAGACTTTAGTTTCTTCTTCATTATGGCAGAAAACCTGAGCAGAAACCAGGAAAGGTTTTGTTGTAGTAGGACTCGGTTATTATTTTGGTGTCCGTTTTTGCACTGCATATCCCAGAAATCAATTGGTAATTGTTACACTTGTGGGTGGTTTCATTGACATTTTATTTCACATTGTTATGCTGATTAAGCTTATTTTGGGTTCCTTTCCCCTAAAACTCCCTAATGTGAAAGTGAAGCTCTGATTCTACAATTAAAGATTAACCTTTGAAGCAATTTGCTAATTAGTCGAGCATTTATTTGATCTAAGAACTCCAAAGGATCATTTACTCATTTTATGTTCCCAGAACCCAGCGTGATATCTGAATATAGTTTGCTTTATGAACAAAATGCAAAGGTCTTACATTTTACAGTGATCTGAATCACAAAAGTGCAAGAAGACTGAAAACATTTGATTGCCAAAACCATTGTTTAGTATCTGATAGTTATAAATGCCTTAAATTCCTACAGATCACGGTGTTTGTGGATGTTTACCTCACTGCCAGCAGCCAGAGCGAAGCCTCCTCCCAGCAGCAAGATGATGTTCCAGGGCATTCGTTCGTGGACCACCTGCCAGTTCAGTAGAGCCGGGGGACTCTTTATCGGCTTACCTGTGAGACCCAGATGAAGTTTGAACATGAAACAGTAATTAGTCTGAAAGAGCAGTGTCAGGTCCGCCAGGTAATGATCACAGAGGGCTCCATTGAGAGGGAATTCAGGTCACATGAACACCATTAAAGGCATTGTATCGTAAGTGAGGTTGAATATCTCACCTGCCTCGTTGTAACCGTAACCACCAAGCCGGGGCAGCTCGGAGGGTACGACGAAGAACAGCATTGACATTAAGATGGCGATTGTTCCATCTGACACAAACCTGATGGACACAAGATAACATATTGTTGTTTTAAAATGTTGCTTCCAGGTTTTCTGCTCTGATTCAGCAGAACAAATATGAACTTATTGATGCAAAACTTCTACATTGTTTGTGGAGAAACGACCAAAGGTTAAACTGGATGACAAGGACTGAATAATTTCTGCACAGTTGGAGGGAAAACCAATGAATGAACCAGAAAGTTACAAGGGGAAAAGAATAGGAGTCAATACTTTAAACACTTCTCAAGATTAAGTTTGATTTTTTTCAAGAAAAGGTTCACAACTTTCTGGATAAACAATATGCAAGCATGAGCAAACAGTGTGATTGTTGGGGACTGTATTCCTCTGCGCAATTGTTGCTTTTGTGAATATATGGTGGGGTTAAGACAAAATAAACTACAGTTCCCCTGATGTACAATAGTTGCAGCAGTTACAGCACTGGAGTTCTAAAGTTTCATTTATATCATGTGTCGATTACACTGATACAGCTTAAAGGAACAGTTCATTGTTGCGGTTTTTTTCTGTCTTTTTCAGATTTTTTTTAACACTACCAAAATAATAGAGCACCATCTGTTCAATATATGCAATAAAATATGGAAAGAGACAGCAAAAGACTTACGCGCCATTCATATTGAAGAGCACTGTTGCCCAGCCGTCTATGAAGCCCGGCTCCCTGGTGAACCACAGGAGCACGAGCAGGATGAAGATGATGAGTACCGCAATCTCAGCGAACTTCATGCTACCCAGCTTTGCGTACTCCTCCTTCATCACTGCATACGCCTCCTTGTCTCTGTCGCTCTTCCCGCCACAGCCGAACGACTTCTTCAGGCTGAGGAGAAATCATACAGTGCAAAGATGCTGCAGGTTGGTACACAAATAAAGGAAAGATTCATAAGTGTGGATCAAGTTCAGTAGAACGGTTCAACTTTAAGCTAGAGGACATTAAAATGTAGTAGCTTCTCTTTACTACATCAGTTTTCTTCAGTTCGGTTTGTTCGTTTATTTCATAAGTGAAGGTTCAAAATTCATTACACTTTTTTTTCATGTGCCACACACACAGCAGATTATGTCATGTTACTATACATGGCTTCTAAATGGGACCATCATTTACAAAACGA
The DNA here is from genome assembly GCF_000690725.1 of Stegastes partitus. Classification (NCBI taxonomy): domain Eukaryota; kingdom Metazoa; phylum Chordata; class Actinopteri; family Pomacentridae; genus Stegastes; species Stegastes partitus. The sequence continues at coordinate 296,749 of NW_007578298.1, forward strand.
ACATCATGTTGTATTAAAGGAGACTTAAAATTAGTAAATGAGATCAGAAATTCATTAGGAAAAGTTTACTGAAGTAAGAAATCAAGTGAGAAGCTGAATCGTTTTCTAATGGACTTCTATCCATTTGACCTTCTTTTAGCAACCAGAGGAGTCGCCCCCTGCTGGCTGTCAGAAAGAATGCAGGTTTGAGGCCACACTGGCTTCACTTTGAACACCCAGAGGCCATCTTTTATGTACAGTCCATGATCCAAACCCATGTTGAGCCATGCTAATTGTTAGTTACATATTTGCATACCTCACAGTGTGAGTGTAAACATGATGCTGGCTGGATGTATTAAACACACTTATTTCTTTATTGGTCACACAAGCATCTATTGCTGCCTATGTTAAAGTTGTCTTACTTGAAGCCCAGGAACATAAACTGAAGCCAGACCCAGGTGAGCACCAGCGTCAGCACCATGTTGGGAAAGCAAAAGCCGAACCAGCTGGCAAAGTTGATCACACCACCGTTGTCAGGGAAAATCCTTCAGGGAAAGAAACATGGAGAGATGAGGGGAGGAGCACGTCCAGGACAGTCAGCTGTCATGTACCTGAAATAATGCTGACTCGTGTTTATTAATGCCTTACTCGTCCATTTGACCCTTGAGGATGAGGTTGGGTGTGGTGCCGGTGAGCGTGGCTGTGCCCCCGATGCTGGCAGAGTAACACACACTCAGACTCATCCCTTTGGTCAGGAGGTCGTACTTCGACTCCGTTGCTTTTCTTCTGGCCTCCCTCAGTGACTCTGGGCTAATCTCCTGGGCATCTGGAGCCCAAAACATTGAGAAAACAAACATTATTGGGAGGATCTCTTTCAAGAACCACATCTATCTAGCACACACTTTACTTACATGCTCTCTCCTCCGGCTGAGGCACAAAGTCTGACTTTTTGTCATCTATCATTTCCAGCTTAGTTTGTCTAGTCTCAAGCTCAAATGCCATGTTGTCCTGAGCCTGTCCAGCCTGGAAATCTCTTTCATCCGCCTGGACTTCTGTGTCTCTCAGCTGCTGGAGCACAGCGTGGGCGATGGGCAGCATCATGGCTGTGGTGGCTGTGTTGCTGATCCACATGGACAGGAAGGCCGAGACGATCATGAAGCCCATCATTAACCTGCAAGAGAAGGTGAGGACCATGTTGGTGACCATGCAGTGATGGACATGGAACTTTTTTTCTACAGTACTTTTCAAAAATTAGGAGGAAGTTATTTCATTGTCCTTCCAGGTAAACTGCTTGTTTTTCACCAACAAAGAATAAAGTAAAATAAATTAATTGTGGAAAGAAATAGTGTTCATCGGCATCTCTGTTTTGTTTTGCTTTCAGGAACGTAACACTTAAAAGCCCATTTAAAGCGGCCCTGAAGAAATCCTACAAAAGGACAAAACATCCTAACAAATTTGACAATACACGTGCAGCATTTAAGGAGAAATAATCACATGCAGGTGATGCAAAAACAGAAAACACTACACACAAATACGGACATACGACAAAAGTAACATTGAGTTACAATGAGTTAAGGTGATATTACACATCATTTATTGCCATGCTTTGCAGCTAATTGATGAAGCTGAATATTTAAGTTCCTGATTTGAAAATTGTTGTTTTCCAATTCAAATAAATGTCTAAATCATGAAATCAGAATGTTAAAGCTTAAAAAAAGAAAATACCTAAGTGATTTAACCCCTTTCTTTCTCATTTCATCAATTGCAGCATTTCTGTAAATGGTTGTGTGTGTTTTTTTTTTTTGCATTTTTAAATGGCTAGTTTATTTTTCTGTCTTTTCTTCACTTTCAGTATTTGGGGTCACAGGACCTTGCACAAGATGAAATAACTTGTCGAGAGCAATGTTTTTTTTGTCTGTCAAAGACAGTTTTAAATTATGAAAAGCACCAAAAGATGGATTTGTGTTATATATTTTACAGGATAGAAATGATAAAAAAACTACTTTGATGGTTCTTATACAACTAAACTACGTTCTCAGATACGTTTGGTGCAAATGTTTTTTGTTGTGACGTATCACAAATACGTTTCAATTCAACACACCATTGCCATTTGTTTAACCACTCTGCCGTCACTCCTTTACAGCCAACAAATCCTACATTTGATTAGACGAGACCCGTCATCCTGGTAACCCAGAAGATGGGGGAGAAGCTTCAAATGTGTTGTGAAAGACTTGGATTTTAAACCAGAGCTGTAATATTTTGGTAAATTAACCTAGCAGCAAGTGATGAAGTTTAAAGATAGATCTGCACATTCTAAATGAAGCTGCATTGTAGTGTTACATCAAAGCCAATTTAAGGCAGGAAGGGATTATTTTCAGACAAAAAATTCTGAATATATAACTCTGATACACAAAGACAAAAAAAATGGGGTAGCTAAATAAATGACCGGAGAGATACTTTAAGGATATTGATCCCAAACTGTACACAACCCTCAGTCTCTTGGTTTAAAGTCCTGTGTTAGACTTGAGCCTCCACCTCCTTCTGTGGACTTTGTTACTCCTTCAAAGTGAAAGCGTTCCTATCACATCACAGTCTTTCATTTCTAGGAGAAAACACATTTCACTCAAAACATAAATGATGATGCTGTTTGTATAAGAGTATAATTTTTGTGAGAGAAAGTTGGTGATGGATGGAACATGATCTGAAAGACTTGTGGTCACAGTGGACTCTTTATCTGCTGCAGTGTGCACACAGGGAGCTGCTGTTCTCTTACAGGGCAGGACGAACACCAACCAGCAGCAAAACCCGGAGAGCGATGCGCTTATGAAGGTTCCAGTGCTCCACCGCAATGGCCACCAGCAGGCCGCCTATGAACAGCATGTTGGAGTCTTTCAGATATTCAATGCTGACCTGCAAGAGATCAAACAGACACCGACTGAAGCAGATGAATAAACAAAAAATACATCATGGCCGTGAACCTGTTGTATGGCTGTCCTGCATCATCACATTTGTTTTACGAGCAATAAAAGTCAAACACTGGGATCAGCAGGTTTGTACATGTCAGTAAAAACTTGTCCTGTAAAGACCTGAGTCAGGGTGAAATCATGACTTTCATTGGGTTGTGTTTTGTCTATTAAAACAAAACAAACTTTGCATTCTGTTTTATTCTGTTTAACTGTCTGCTGGTGGTCTTAGCTGATCCTGATGTCCTGATGTTGGGGACCAAATATGTTTTTCTACATTTACGCACAGTTTAAAGTGATCAAATGACCAATTTAACTTCAGTTGATTGTTTTGTCTTTTACTCCACCTTGTGTTTATTTCATTATTGGAGATCTTTTTGCTCTTGTTATCAAAGACAACTCAACAAAAACCTTAAAAAGTTAAGTAGCGCTAGAAGAAAACCTTAGGAAAAATTGATGTCCTAATCATAAAAATATCTGAGAACCTTATATTCATAAGCAGCAACCTTCCCCTTCAGGTTTCAGTAAGACACAGGTGCATGTCGTCCTCAAATGTATCCATACCCTCCCATTAAAGAAGAAAAAAAAACAGCTGTCATTGAAATAAGTTGAAATTGACAAAAGCAGTAATAATAAAAAAAAAAAGAATGAAAATCACGACATTGCTTTTGAATTGTGGTTCAACAGAAGTATTAAAACACACACACACACAAGCAAACAAGCGTGATGGGACCCGTAAACTAATATTTTGTTGAACAACCCTTTGAGCCAATCACTGCAATCAAGTGTTTTCTATAACTCTCAATCAAACTTCTGCACCTATTGACAGGTATTTTGACCCACTGCTCATTAGCAAAGCGCTCTAATTTGTTCGGGACCGTTTTTTTTTTTTTTTTCATCCACAATTCAAAGGCAATGTCTTATTTCACTAAATTATGATTTCGCAATTTTTCATTTATTATTACTGTTTTTCAGTTTCTAGTTATTTGAGTGACTTTCGTGAATTTTGCCTTTTCTTTAATGGAAGGGTATGAATAAATTTGGGGACCACTGCAAGCTGTTACATAATGAACACAGAAGTGCAACCGTACATCTCCAGCCTTCATGATGCCCATCATGGGGAAGAGGACGACCGGCAGCAGCGCAGTCACAGCCAGAGGCATACACTCTGTGCTCCAGTACAGAGCCATGAGGATGATCGCGTAACCACATCTCGCCTCCTGTAAACACAGGGATAGATCATATAAAAGTTTAAAAGATGCTCACGTGTAACAAGATACACACAGAAAGCAAACGCAGGTGTTTGATTTGCATTTTGCACAAAGACACACACACACAGAAGCAGAGAGAGACAATAAAGCACAATCAGTACAGTATTTCATGCCCTTTGTCTTATCTCTGTCAGCTCTTTAAAAGACTGTAAGACTTTACACATGCAGATAGCAGCAACCCTTGATCATAAAACAAACAGTTTGTCGCAGTGGCGTCTTCCAAGATAGCTCTTTATGATCCCTCAGTAAAGTCTGTTTAAACTGCCTGACACAAAACTTTCCACTGTCATGAAAACTGTGAATGCCGCTAGTCAATGAGCATGCAAGTACAGCTTTAAAACATAAAGAAAAAAAATAACACAAAAGAGTGAAAAAAAAATCTAAAACGAGACAATTATTGTAACACATTCAAGAGAATTGTGTGAAATTTACTAATTGCTTGTACATGCACTGCAGTAGTTTGATGTATGTGCATTTTTGTTCTTACATTTACTTTGCAGCTATAATGTACTACAATATTTTGTACAGTTTGGGCAACATTAAATGCATCATATTCAATCATACATATATTTTGAGTTACATTCACTCTTCCTCTTCTTTTTCTTCAGGCATTTTAGAATCAATAGTGGTTTGTTTTATAAAATATATTTAAAATAAGCTTTAAATAAATCGTTTGACAGGAAAATGTGTTCATTTGCTTTATTACTGAGCATTAGACAAGGAGATTGATACCACTCGAAAGTCTGTATATTAAATATAAAGCTGGTGAGTGAGGGAGTGAGTCGCTCAGCACTAGGACAGAAAATAGGAAAGAACAATAGTCTGGCTCAGTCGCAGCAAAATCTGTCTAATTGGCTAATTATTAATTAATTAATTAATTAATTATCAGTAGTGATAATAGTAATTAGCGCACGGTGAGACTGGTTGAAGTGAATCCAGGCATCTGTAGTCTTTATGTGTTTATTGGCTCTATGTTGAGGCACAAAGACTGAACTGTGCTGCATTCAGTCACCTTTGTTTCTCATTTGTCATAAAGTAAAGGAGCCTTTTAAAATACTGTAATTATAAAAATGAAAGTTACAAAAATTTGCAGATTAATTAAGTTTTTCGTTGTAGGTTTTAAACACAATAGATTACATGGCCGGTGAGGTTTTTAAGTTGACATGTCTGTCACTTTTAAGTTGAGAAAAAAATAGATGCTAGTGTCAGTGTCACTGATTTAAAGGATTCTTTTTTTCTTATTAATAAACTCTAATCACTAATAAACTAAAGCATTATGTGCTGGCCAAAAATGAACTGTTTTCTTTAAGCTAAATCTGCAAAAAAAATAATAATAAAAAAAAAAGATTCAGCACTCCTCGGTGTAACTGGACCCATCTGTGATTTATCTGCAACAAACAGTCGTGACAAAAATTTAATGGCTTTTCAGCTGAACTACAGACAGTGTTTACACAGAGCAGGTAGGAGACAAGTATGGAGACTTACTAATATATGTAAGTAAAAAAACAAAATATCTGAAATATGTAGGGTCATCATTTCTTTTTCTAGTCTATCACCTATGGAAAAATGTTGCACATGTTTCTTTTTTTTTTTTTTTTCCAGTAATCAACAAAATTCAACTTTAGTTACCAAACTGGACACCTGTCTGAAGTGTCCAGTGACAAGCAGAAAAATGAAGCACAGACAAGGAACACACATTATTAGCGGCGATCGAACCAACTCCAACTGTTTTAGACTTTCTAAAACGTGTGAGGTTCTGTCAGTCAGCCCAGCTGACACACACTCACCGAGGAAGGCAATGCGAGAGGCAGAGGAAGGATTATGAGCGGAGTGAGAACGATGATCAAGTAGTTTCTGTGGTACCAAAACCAGCTCCCCCAATTAACCATGATGCTCTCAGAAAAATTAACAAACAACCCAGAGTCAAAAAAAGGTAACTGAGAACAGTCAGCTGATCGAGGCAAACACAGATCCGGTGTGAAGAAAAACAAATCAGCTGCAAACAGATGTGCTCCACAAAGAGCCACTGAAGTAAAGAGACTAAAATGAGCAGCCTATCTATATCAGTGGTCGCACATCAAACATTAACTCAACACCAAAGACATCATGATCCTTGACAGAGAGGCAGAGGAAGTTATTGGGAAACAATGGACAGTAACAGTAAAGATACAGAGAGAGGGGAGGGAGGGAGGAGTGAAAGACAAGGAGACAGATAGACGATTAATGGGCAGGTATATTACATGAAGCTCCGTCAGGTTTAGCCAAAGGTCAGCTGCTGTGCATGAGCAGAGAAATCCACTGAAGTCAGCAATACAAGGTCTGCAAAATCTGTACCTAAAGTCCTGGACAGAAAGTGCAGTACAGAGATACGTTGGAGATGTCAGCGTCAATTAGAGGAACTTTCGGGGAAAAAAATAAAACATTCCCCCACCAGAGACGTTGCTTAAGGTCAGGAGTTTTGCTGCTGCATTCTTAATTAACTGCCTGACGTTCACTCTTTACTTAAACATTAATGTAAGCTTTGAAGCATTTTGTCTGTTGGACTCTTTCAGTGAAAATAGTGTCCAATTCATAGTGATATAACAAGTATGTGCCCCTGTAAACGACGGAACAAGGTAAGGAACCACAGTTCTACTGCTTCAGCTTTACTTGTCTGACTTAAATTGAGATGAACGCGTCCTTCACAAATCACTAAAATTACTCAAATATCAGCATATTAGAACTTTGATCCAAAATTAATTGCGGCTTTGAGGCTTTAAAAGTGAACTAAACTGACACAAATTAGAAGCTTCAATGTTATAATAAGCCTGTAAACCAAGAAAGATCTGCGCTGTTCTCAATAAACTCATCACTGCAGTTTTTATTATCTTACACAACAAACTGTCACTGTTGTTTCATAAATAACTTTTTCCTACACTCCATAATAAGATAAGAAACAGATTCAATTAAACCATAAAATGCAGCCAAATTGGAGCAATGCACTTGCAAAACATGTAAATGAAATCTTGTAGTTATGTAAAGTAAATTAAACTTAAAACACATGGTGGAATACTGCATAAATCCATATTAATGTTTTGCCTACTGACTGATCAGGTAACAATCAGTGAATAGAGGCAGCCCTGTGGCTGATGAAGACAGTCAGAGAAAAGAATTCTTCATCTTTTCATTTAAAACTGTTTCCCATTTCTTTAGTAGCTCTAGAAGTTTGCATTGACTGTGTGAGAGACTCACTAATAAATCAGAATATTCCAAATATAAACTGGAGAAATGATGAATAAAAAAACTAAGCAATTTAACTCTGAAAAGTACATATTTTGATTTATCAGTTAGTGATTTATTTCAAAACACACTTTTCTCAACAACACAGTTAGCAGTTTGTACAGTTTGTCCACAAAAGGTTTCAGTGGTAAGATTCACACTAACTTCCAAACATACACAAATTCTGGATGTTAATTTCTTCAACTTTCTTCTTTTCGTAACACTCAACCTGCATTGTGTTGAGTAACTTCTAAGACAAGGCTACAGAAAAGTTGGGATGTTTTTAACATTTCAAAGGAAAAGAGACACAAACCTCCAGTCACGTTACTACCGGCTGAACTTTTTTGTTTTAATTACACACATTAAAGAATAAGCCTGAGCTGAACGTTGTCTTTGTACAGATTTTATGGCTGATTGTGTTATGGAGAATCATCGGCAATGAAAAGCTCAAAGGTTTTGTGATTGTTCACTGAAAGCCGGCCTCTTTTCTGTCCTCAGCAGAGCAGCTGACTGGATTAGGGCTAGATTAATATTTGACATAAAAAGGTTCATGCCAATTAAAAACTATATATAACAGACTGTTTGCTCATGGAAAGCAGGTGGATATAAATCTTTATTTCTCAATATTTCGTCACTCATTACAGTTGGAATTAGGTTGTAGGTAACTTTACAGATATGTGAGGACAGTAATGGCATTGTATCCAATCAGTACTCAGCAAAAAGAATCAATACGAATCCTGAAAGTGTCTCCAGCGACAATAAAGGTGTTCTGTTACTGTTTCACCACAATCTGTCAGACAAACTGATAAAATACCTACATTACACCAGGTTAACCTCAAATGCAGAAGTATGATAATCTTCTTCTGTGGATGTGGAGGAAGTTTTGTAAAGGTCATGGAAATATTTTGGATTATGACATGTTTTTTAAAGAACCGACGATGTGGGTTTTAAAGGAGGGCAATATTTACCATTTTACCACTTAAAAGATGCATTTAGTCGTATGATTTTCTTAGACATCTTTTTTTTTTTTTATCATACTTTTTAACCCTTTAAAAACAGAGAGAATGGAATCATGCAATGGATCTGTGACTTGTGGTTTCATTGCGAAACTTCATATATATATATATATATATGTATGTATATATACATCTATAAAGTAGTCGTGCCCGCATGTGTGTGTGTGTTTTTTTTGTCAGTAAACAGTCTAGAGCTTTACAAGAGAGGAGTTTGAACTTGAAACTTCACACATGATCTCGATATGGTTGCTTCTCAGAGAGATTAGATTTTGGGATCGATAAATGCATTGGTGACAACTCACAAAAAGACATAAGTTTATTATACTAACTTACGAAGACATTCAGACCTGTAAATAGGTGATATAAAGTATGACCTTGAGACAAAGGTCAAAGTCATCGTACATTGGGCAACTATATCCCTCTACTGAGGGCTCTCTAGTTTTTAGAGCTGCAGAGGTAGAAAGGAAAGGGGGTAGAAGAATGGGGAGAGACCTGCAGCAAAGGGTCATGAGCGGGAGTCGAAGCCACGTTGCGGGAACTGTAACCCCTGTTTATGGGTCACTCTGTCTATCGGCCCCGTCTATCGGTGCCCTCATTGGAAACCTGATATTTTATCAAAATCCCTTTATTCAGTGTGTCTCAATTTGAAATTCACCCCTGAATAAATCATGTTTTCTAACCAGGAAATCAGGAAAAAGGACACAATGATGCACTACTCGATGCAACCATGAAGTCATCAGTGACTCAGCTGTGACCAACAGTCATGTGAGAAAAATTCAGAGATTTTTCAGCAGAACTGCAGGCAGTGCTGACACAGAACGGAGAGAAAACAAAGATGGAAACAAATTCAATGTAAGTTTAAGTAGCTTTATATCAATAGTATCTCGAGTTGGTGTTTTTCCCACATTTAACACCTGTGGGTTCTTAAAAAGATGTTGTACATGTCGATTCCAGAATTTTGTCAATTTTTATGAAATAAATAATCAAAGAAATTCAATGTTTGTTGTTTCTTTTCTTATATTTCTGAGTTCCCTCTGCGTCACTCTTGCTTGTGCTGTTTTTCATAGATGCGCAAGACCTTATAATCCAGTGAAAAATGAGCCCAGAGGGAGTAAAAATGTGACAGGAGTAAAGAAAACACTCAGAAGCTGCTCAGGGCTCAGAGGATTAATCTGTCTCTTTCAAGTTTAACATGATGGAAGTGCAACAATAACTTGTTGGAAGATCTCTTTAAGAACAATACACATTTTATCGTCATGTACTGAGCAAAACTGACATCGAACCCCTTCAGGCGGAGGCTCTTTCTTAAATTTCTACCTGAAAAAAAAAACTAAATCAGTGACAGTAACAGCTCCACAATAGTGAGGCAGAAATGAACAACCTTGGGCTCTGTGGATAAGAGACACTTTGAAACGCAGTCTTCTTATCCTTATCACCAGACCACAGAGAGATCTGAGAAACTCCAGCAGCAGTAGACATTTCTGCTTCCGACTGATCAAAACTGTTAATTCAGGAGTAAATAACTACGGAGGCAGTGACACTGATGTCATTGAACCAGTTCTAAATAATTTTCAACTGTGACTTTCCCAAATTTGATGCAAAAGAAAGGAATCACAACAAAATTGCTGCATTCATTTAGGTCATAGACGCACCAGACAGTGTTCCAGGTGTGGTGGCAGGTTGCGTTTTATGTAACAGATAAAGGTTAAAAACAAGTTCAACGGTTAAATCACATCTTACCCCAAAAAATCTCTTGTACAAAAGATGCTTTCCTAATCAGAATTTTCTGTTATCTTAAATGTTTTACCCTTATAAATCCATCTCATTCTATTATTAGTCATAACAAACAGGAGGCTGTTTTCTGTCAGTGACTTTTAATCACTATCCTGCAGTTAAACTCCACCAGCAGAAGAAACATCAACATGCAGGCCTGAGCTTTGCTATTTAAACCTTTAAATACATAAAACTTTGCAGATTACTCAGCATATATTTCTACGCTTTTCACTGAATGTTCCTCAAAGTGATCTTACATCATTAACTGGCAGCTATTAGAGATATGGCAGCAACCCAAGTGTTACTAACTGATACAGGCTGCACTGAAAACCAAAGTCCACTTAGTAATCAGTTTAGTCTTTCCTCTGTCAGGTTTATCAGACAAACAACAAAGATACATACAGTTTAAAACACTTTCTGACTTTCTTTATTGGTTGTCCAGTTTTCTTTTGTTCTAAAAACATTCTGCAAAGTTCTAGTCTTCAGTGGGAAGTTTTCGTTTTAGCTCTCAGAATGTTTTACTTAAAGGCAGAAAAAAGTTCTCTAAGGATGCTCTCCAGCGTTTCTGAATGTTGCACCGCAAATGTCCTTCCTTTGTTGTCATGTTACATTGTGAGAATGTTTTATAGAAGAATGTTCTCAACAGCAGTATCATCAAGACGTCCTCAGATAAAATCTTTCACCTTTGTTAATATTTTAAATTACAGGAACGTTCTGTAAGGGGCTGCTCAGTGGTTCGGTGGTCAGCACCATCGCCTCGCGGCTAGAAGATCCCTGGTTCACGTCCCAGGTCGGAGGCCTGGTGGAGTTTGTATATTCTCCCCATGCAGCGTGGGTTCTCTGTGGGTTCTCCGGCTTCCTCTCACAAATCCAAAAACATGCTGAGGTTAATTGATCATTCTACATATTTTATTTTGAACAAATTTTGTGGCTGTACCATAGCCAACAGCAGTGACTTTTCATCTTTTCAAAATCTTATTCAAAGTCCCCACAGTCAAACCTTGGACTGTAATATATCAACAGAGAATTTAGAAACAGAATTAATTCGGTGTTCATATGTCTGTGTTGAATGTTGGGGGACGGACTATTGCAATCTTTGCAAGAATCATACCACTAGACCTGTGTTTGTATCATTACATTTTTCCTATGTCATATCTGATGTTATGTTTAAATATCCAAATGAGATATTCTGAAAATAAATATGCATACATTTCCAGCACAGACATCTGAACATTGAATGAATCCTATTTCTAAATTCTCTGTTGACATATTAGAGTACAAGGTTTTGACTGTGGGGATTTGGATATCTCTTTGAATCACTCCATAAAGAAAAAAGTATATTTTTGCGATGAAGTAGGACTGTGTTCTTTGGACATCATAACAACAGTACACAGGATCTACTAAACTGATGAAAAGTCGATACTGTTGCCTCTTGTACTTGTGCTAGTATTTTTTATTTTTTTTAAATCAGCACAAATTATTATTTTACTAATATTTGTCATTATTTCAAATAAGAATTGTGTGTATTAAGGATTTTAAAATTATAAATATTCTTTAAAATGTTATTTTACCTATTTGTGGAAAAAAAAAAAAAAAACGTCACTGTTTGATCCAAAATTTATATAAAACACAGCTTTAACTGACTATAGCAAATATTTAGGCTGAGACTCTAAAGTGTCATTAGCAGAAACCCAACAAAACCATGCTTTCCCCAATGAGGAAACTTAGGTTTTATTTCAATTTTTTTAAATAAGTAAAAGCAACTGCATTGTTATAATGTAGGGCACAGAGCAGGTAAAATAATGCGGAGACACGTGGATAATCAGTCGTTGGTAGAAAATCACTTTAGACCAATCTATTGAGCCTCTGAGGCCTTCGAGGAAAACCAACATGCTGTGACTGTAACATTCTGTTTCTATGAAAGAAGATGGTGAGTGATAAAGAATTAAGATCACTTTAATCAGTCTGCAGAAAAGTCCTGCATCTCTCCATAGTGCTGAATCTGACCTGCTGGCTATAATCCAAGCTGGATAACACAAGGACTGCAAAGATATTAAAAATCTCCTACCTGTTTTTTTTTTTTTTTTTGCTTTCTCTTTTTTAATGCACTACTCTGGTTGTCAGGGCTAAATTTGAAAGAGGGCATTGTGTTTGTTTTGGAGTTGTTTACTTACACCAGGGATCGATAGAGGGGGGGAAAAAGCGGTCCTGGTTACACAACATTAAAACTCTTTTCTTCATTTACAAGCTGACTTTACTAGACGTTCCAAATATTTATCTGCTCTACAAGACAAAAAAGGCACTTTCATAGTTACAATGGACTTTATAAGTTTGCATTTTAATCGCTTTTTAGCTAAAACAGACTATCAATACAAGATTTATTACAATTATGATAGCACTAATAAACAAACGTGATATCATTTGTTACGTTTGCCAGAAAACATTGGAAAACACATTTTGGGCCTAAAAGTACTCAGGTTTGTGCTGTCCTAGGATGGTGTTTCTGGGGCAGACGGGTCAGAGATCAGCCCTCACAGTTTAATCATTATCATGTTGACCAATCAGAAGGGCAGACGCCTGGGGGTCAGCAGCTTCTGAAAATATCTATTGATCATCTGCAGCACATCCCAAAGTGGGACACTCAGCTCAGACCCATCTGACGGTTCATCCATGTAAACACACTGTGATTACATTCTTTAGGAAATTTACACAATTTTTTATTTTGAAACTGAGATATTTTCTGTGAGTCGGCATGAAGCCAGCGGTGGTTCTGCTGGGCCTCGTCCTCCTGCTGGACGCCACCTTTGCTGCAGAAGGTAAATCTGCAAACACACTGTTGCAGCTCCTAGTCTGATTTGTAAAACAGAAATCTAACTAACTGGTCTCTTTTGTTCTGCGTCCACAGCTCACTGAGCAATGACAGCGTTACTGTTCGAGACTGGATTCGATTTTTGACACGAAAGATGCATTTTCATTGCATTAGTAATATTACATTAGTAACATATATATAGTGTCATTTTTAAATATTGGAAAATGTTTTACTGCTGTGTAATATATATGTATACATTTATTATTGATAAAAATTAAGAGCTTTGCAGTTTATTTCGTGTGATTTTGCTTGCAGGTGCATGTATTCAATTCAAAATATAACAACTTCTTGGACAGTGGGATATGAAATATGTGCATTTAAATTGATGTTGCTTGCAGTAGTGAAAGGTAATAAGGTACATTTGGTGAGGTACTGCATGTAAATGTAATTTCGAGTTTTGTGTTTTTGTGTTTGTAGTTTACTTTAGCAGCTTTTTATGCTCCTACATATTAGCACCCAACTACATTTATTTGGCAGCAATAGTTGGGTTGTTTTTTATGTCAGATTTAACATTAAAGAAAACATGCAAATATATATATAGAAAATATGATAGTGTGTTCCCCAGCCTTCGTGGCTTGTGATTTTTTTACAAAAACAAAGGTCCAGTTAAGGAAAAGAAAGAAAGAAAATTTGAGGACCAGACTTTTAGTTGTTATTCTCTTCTTATTAATCGTACCACAAACCCTTGTGACTCACTGGAATTACCTGGACTCTTGGTTGGGAAACATTTTGCTAAAGTAACAGTTAACAAAATAGTTAAATTGTGGACCATATATAACAGCAAAATGCTGCTGAGAGTCCAGTTTAATGAATCAGAATCACTAAAAAGTCTAATCATGCAATGTATAATCATGTCCATTATGCTGATAATACTTCTCTATTTTTATGTAAATCTAAATGCGGCATTTACTTGTGGTGAAGTATTTTACACTGCTGTATTGGTACTTCTTCTGTTGCTAGTTACCAAATGGTAAAGTCAGATCAAGTCTACTGATGTTGTTTCACTCTAAACAAACAAACTGTGTTTCCACAGAGTCCTGTGAAGGTCGCTGTGGCTCCTTTAGTGCTCAGACCAAATGTCAGTGTGACTCCATGTGTGTCTACTATGGAAGCTGCTGTGGGGACTATTACACCATCTGCCCCAAAAAAAGTCAGTACAGCTGTGAAATATTAAAGTTTCACTGCATAAATGAGTTGCAATTTATTATTAAGCATATTTCTACTGACAATACCTTCTCATGGTCTGCCCTCAGTTGCTCGGGGTGATACCTTTGAGGAGACTGAGGAAGTGACAGAAATAATGACAAATCTCAGCAACTACACCACAACTGCAATGCCAACTTCAGACACCGCTACTCCAACCACCCCTGCCACTCCTCCCTCCACCACCACACAGGCACCAACGGCACCTGTAGATCTGGACGCAGCGGCCTGCAGCGGTCGACCTTTTGATGCTTTCCTTCAGCTGAAGAACGGGTCCATCTATGCATTTAGAGGTAAACCTGAACATGCAAATGGGTGTCTGTCTGTAAGTGATATTTATTGTCTTTCTCTGTTGTTGGTTCAGTGTTTGGATACAAAATGTCAGTTTTTAGAAAGAAAATGGTCAAATTTTCAAAATTTTAATCATGGATTTGAGTTTATCCAGTAGTTTTGAAAAGTTTCACGTCAATCATTTATATTGGCTGTCTTGGACATAGGTTCCTATGATATAGAAATGTTCTTTTCTACTTTTTTTAAAAACTTTATTGTTAGTCAGTTAACATCTAAGCAGATCACACCACCAACACTTAAATCTAAACCTTGCTGTTCTATTTTCCTAAATGCTCCAGCAATACTCTAAATTCTTCTCTAAAACTGACACAGCAAATTGGCACATGAACATTACAGCATGTTAAAAATAATTATGTCATGTCAGTGTTTCCGAATGAAAGAAAATGTGCCCAGAGGCGTTCATAAATTAGTCCACGCTTTTGTCTCTCTGGATTTATTTTTCTGTCAGTAAAAAGAGAGAAAGAAAAGTACTAATTTAATGGATGGATGGATGGATTTTGCAGTGCAATTAACCAAAGTTAGCATCATGCATTTTCTCTTGAAGAGAAAAAGGTCATGCATGTTTTTTTTAAAGAATACAAACATGCATAAATGTTCCTTCTTTGCTTCTACATCTACTATAGTTTGAGGAAATAAACAAGAAAACAAACTGATTTGCTGACATTTGTACTCTCAATCTGTTTTCTGTGTTGGTGTTTTGTGATTTTTCCTGGTTCCCTTAATGTGACATACTGATATGAAAACTGACCCGACGCCTGCTTTTTTTCATAGGTGAATATTTTTTTGAGTTGGATGATAAGTCCATACTTCCTGGTTACCCCAAGCTCATCAAGGATGTTTGGGGAATCTCTGGGCCCATCAGCGCTGCTTTCACACGCATCAACTGCCAGGGAAAGTCCTACATCTTTAAGGTAGACGCTTCTGTCTCTATAGAGTCTGGAATTAGTGAGTGTTTAGTGAAGCTTATCATTGGAGATTCAGAGTATTATAAAACACTGAATCTCCACTTGTATCATAATTCAATCACTCTTTGCTTGGGAACCCAACTTCAAATAGTGTGACAGTAGTTTTCTGTGCTGGGACACTGCTGATGCCGCCTTTAGCTAAATTAACCTGAGTGTCCTCACAAAGAAAGCTTTAGAAACATGGAGGCAAAGCAGTGATGCCCTGAACACACTATAAACCAAAAATCCTGTTAATTATTCATTTGACTTGAAATATTTCAGTGCTTAGAGCTTGAGTAGGGACACATGGTGCTCACAAACCCTGTTCCTTGCAGTAGTACCTCATCACATGTGTTCTTCTGCAGGGGAACCAGTACTGGAGGTTTGACGGTGATGTCTTGGATGAGGACTATCCAAGGGAAATTTCAGTCGGCTTCAGTGGCATACCAGCTGATGTTGATGCTGCGTTTGCCGTACCAGCACCGAGTCACCGGGGCAAAGAGAAAGCGTACTTTTTCAAAGGTATTTGTGTAGAGATGAGTGCTATTTTCCAGTTTTCAAAAGCACATAGCGACCGGTAAACCTTGCAGTTCTCTAAAGCTTTTAATTTTCTTTGCTCATGAACTTTTCAAATGAAGACACTCGATTTGCATATGACTCAGCAGGTAAAGCCATTAGGAGTGTTGTGTTTGAATAGTTTTAACAGGGATAGAAAACTAAACTGTATTTCATTTTATAATAAAAAGCAAAGATCAGGAATCACAAAAATCAATTAGTGCAATATGCAATTTGTGACTTTTATAACCTTCTTGTGATTTCTGCAGTTCGGTTCAGGACCAATTTGGAGTCTTGATACTCCAGAGGCACAAAGTAACTAAATACATTTACTCAAGTACTGCCCAAAAGTACACTTTTAAAGTACTCATAATTTACTTCAGTAACTTCATTTTACATTATACCTAAAGTCCACAACATTTCAGAGGAAGTAATCGGTATTTTCTCTCTACTATATAAATCTAATGGCTTTAATTACATTATCAGTTCTGAATAATAAAAATATTAATAATTAACAAACACATCATGATGGTTTATTGTAGATTAGGATTCCCCATAGTAACCAGCTGCACCAGTAGAATAACACTTACCTACCAGTACGTCTTCAGAATGAGCACTTTTAGTTTGGATAGTAAAAGTATATTCAGTCCTAATATGTACATTTTTTTATATGTGGAGATTTAAATGTAGCACTTAGTTGTAACAGAGTATTTCTAAATTGTGGATTTGCTACTTTTACACAATTAAATATCTGAGTACTTCTTCCAATACTTAAGACTTTACTTGTCCCATAATCTCGTACTGACTTGTGATGTGAGGACACTCCAAAATTTGGCATTTAGCAAAGATGTTCGAACAGCCTTAGTGGGAAGAAAAAAGAAAAAGTGTGATGAAAATCAATCCATAAACTGAGTTTTTATCTATTTGTTTTGTTCACAGCAGATATTTTAAGTCGTCACAGGAGGAAAAGCATAGCAGCAGACAGCAGAACCCTGAAACTGCTGCTAAATTGACAACAGCCAACATCGGCTGTATTATTTTAAACACTTGGTTTTCATACTGTGACTTGTCAACAAGTCCTACAATATGTGGTTTTGCCTTCCTTCAGGTGACAAGTACTACCAGTATGAGTTCAAGCAGCAGCCTTCCCATGAGGAGTGTGTCGAGATGAGCAAGTCGTCCCCATCTGTGCTGTTCACACAATACACCAACCTCTTCTGTGAGAACATATTGGAGGATCTCTTCACAGAGCTCTTTGGAGGCTCCTGTAAGGTCCAGCTGTTGTGCGTTTGCATGATATCTCTCATTTGTTATTTTCTATCTGCATTATTTCTGTGACTTTTCTCCCCTTCCAGTGGGCAGTCACCACAGAGGCCCTCGTCTCATCAGCAGGGACTGGCACGGCATCAGGCCTCCTGTGGATGCTGCCATGGTGGGGCGAGTGTACCTCAGTCCCAAACCCACGCCGTCTTCTCCTCTGCTGAGGAGGCGCAGCAGCCGCAAGAGGAAGCCCAGCAAGAAGCGTGGACAGAGAAGAAGGCAGAGCCGCTTCGTATTGGATGATTTGTGGTTTTACGATGACTTGTTTGACTTCAGCGACTACAGCGACATCATTGATGAGGACACCACGCAGGAGTACAAAAGCACCCCCGTTCAGAATGTGTATTTTTTTAAGAGAGGTATGAAAACATGGAGTCATTGTTGCTTGTAAGTCAAAACTGGGGCAAAATTCCACTCAAAGCAAGAAGACAAAAGACCCTTTTTATGCTTCCTCCTTTGACACCTTTGGGTTTGTTCATTCTTTTCTGTTTGTTGCAGATAAATACTACAGAGCGGCTCTGCAGACGAAACATGTGGACATTGTCATCCCTCCTTACCCACGATCCATTGCAAAGTACTGGCTGGGCTGCGAGCGGGAATACACACCTGATGAATCAAGAGCAGAGAAGAGATAGACAGCTGAAGGAATACAGACAAACCAGCTCTGAATCCCAAACACATCTCTTTGTGACTAGTAAAATATGAGCTAAATAATAAGAGCACCAGCTCTTTGTTGTAACAATATTTAGTTCATTATAATGAGCTTTGAAATACCATCTTAGATAGAAATTGTGCATGAGTTAATAAACTTTAGATTTCAGTGTGGTAAGTGTGTTAGTATTGTTGTTCAACTAATGCAGACAACAAGCACACACCTAATGCAGGTGTGTATCACATGTACATGCTTAATCTTAATATTGACCTAAACCACATTCCTACCTTGTATTTTCACAAATACTGATACTGTGAGCAGACACATAACTACACATGCACATACTGCCCTCTGCTGGTCAATGTATCTGTCTGCATCCCTGTAAAAATAAACGATTGTTTGCTCCTGCGATGACCTCTTTAGTCTTATCATTGTTGAATTTTTTTCCGACACATACTAATGTATTTTAGTTGTCTGATTCCTCACCTCATATTCCGGAGTTGCAAGTCATGTTTACATCATAACCCCATGCAATCTCAGCTGATCTTCTGTCCTGAATATTGTGGCCTTGCACAATGTCTTCTAAGTAGGTAAAATGACTTACAAAGATTTCCTGGATTCCTCTTCCTCACATATTATGATTTTCAGCCTTCCGATTATTTACCCTTGTTACATTAAGCTTGTGAGATTATAGACTTCTACATGCATATTACCAGGACAAATGTCAATTTCTATACAGATGTTACATATGAAGAGTTCACATGCAAAAACTGATAACTCCATTTTTGTAGAATTTTTAGAAAAAAATGTTATTTTCTTGTTTGCTTGCGATAATATCAATCAAATTGAAGTTGAGTGGATTTGACTCAGTAGAAATGACATGACAAAAATAGAGATAACTTAAGTTTGATTGATATTGTTTCAGGTAGAAGAAAAAAAGTGGGTTTTCTGAAGGTTTGTGAAGATGGAGTTATCTGTTGTTGCAAATGGACTCTTCATATACTCTGAGACCATTCCATATGTTTATATAGACATTTTATATTATTTTCAGATTTTAGATATGCCAGTATTTTTTTGCACATTGGATATATGCAAGTCATTTTGCAAACGGTATATAAATATATCATTTTCTAATATATATGTTTCTACATTTTTGTACATTGCATATTTTTTATATATTGTATGTTTTGCACATTTAACATTACAAGTATTTTTAATGCCTTTCTCTAAGTCTTAGGTATGTTTTAGTACTTAAGTCAATAGTGTTTATCTATCTGTTTTACACATATGTAAACACATAGTTTAATGGCCTAAATGGTAATACACCAGCGTGTCATTCTCTTCACTATCTCTGCACTTCCTGCAGGACAGCAGGAATACAGATGATGATTGGACAATACAGCGCATATAATAAATAAAATAAAAGCTTTGTTAGGTATATCTTTTTACATGTTGTCCATCACGTTTAGCACCATTTTATCACTGTATTCTGTTTGAATTCACTATGTTACATAATTATTGTTCATACAAGCTACTCGATTCAGCCTTTAACCATAGATGACATGCTATAAATCCTATAGTCCTGTTTTGGCTTTCCCTATTTATCTACATGAAGTTTTAATTAAAGTTGTTTTTTACATTTTTGCTTATTGTTTTGTTGCATGTGAGTTTTGTATTTGTTTCTTCTTGTTATATGCCTAGTTGTGTTTTTAATTGATTTCAGTGGTTTTTAAAGGCCTTTATGTTCACAGCACGTTTTACGTGAACAATTGACGGCAGTGTTGAGCTGTTGTCTAGCGCCGACGAGAACAACTTCTGATTGGCTGCTGAGCCACGTTTGAAATTGACGTAAAGTGTCAAATTAAGGTGCGTTTGTGACCGTAAACACAACAAAATGCTATGTGTTGTAGTAGAAGTGTCGTGTACTCGTGTCGATTTAGTTCGAGCAGACGTGTGCAGTAAAGGTTGCTGCGAAGGTTGGAAGGAGTTAAAAGTGTTTATTTTTTTGTGTTGTGACAACATCATGTTACAGCAGCGAAGTGTTTAAAAAAAAAGCTGTAATAGTTAACTGTAACTGTTCGCTTCTACTTTGTGTAATATATAGAAAAAGGAATCACCAACAAAAAGGCACCGCTGGGATTCGAACCCAGGATCTCCTGTTTACTAGACAGGCGCTTTAACCAACTAAGCCACGGCGCCACGTGATGACGACTTCGACAACCACAGTTATGAATGAATTCACGGAAACGGCGTGAGTGATAAAAACGTTTGTATTTGTAATTTTATATGATACTCTGCAATTTGTCAATAAATGTATCCTAATATACAGTTTCCTTCTCCTCTTCAATGCAATCTCTGCATAAATACTCTGCTACAGCTCAGTCCATTTACAGCGTGTTGGTGACTTTATTCCAGCTATCTAGATTCTAGATCAGTCAGCTCAAGAGATAATTAATCATTGCTGCAGAAATGTCAAGATTCGACAGACTGAAGTCGTCCATCAGGTCGTGGAGGTTCACATCAAACAGGTCGTCCGTGGAGCCCTGCTGGTCTGGCTGGCTGTGGCCGCCCTTTTTGGGCCCGAGAGGCGCAGCTGCAGCGCAGCGACTGCCCACCGGCTGAGATCCCTGAGGATCTCCGAGGAATGCCTCTAAACTCTCTGGCAAATCCCACTCACCGAGCTCACTGTGTGGAAACACGTCTTGGTAGTAGTCTTGTGGGCCTCCTTGGAGGCTGGATGTAGACTGACTGTCCAGGATTGTTGAGAGTCTGGTGGTCTGAGGTAAACTTGGAGCAGGGTATCCTGGTGTGGACGGTAGGCTGAGAGTAGGAGGAAGGAAAGACGGGATCTGCTGAGGGCACGATGGGCTGGATGGCGCAGTGTAGGTGGTCTGCAGGTGAAGTTGGTCTGTGGAGGCTTTGGGGTCCTCTCTAGTTGGTTTCTTGCTCTTGAAGTAGCGGGCGCGTCGATTTTGAAACCAGACCTGTTGGACAGCATACATTGTGATTAGATATTGTACCATTTGGCGTTTTCCAAATTACGCATCTGAAGGAACGTGTTGTACCTGAATCTTAGACTCCGGTAGTCCGGTTACAGTGGCGAGAGACTCCTTCATTCTGATGTCCGGGTACTGCGTGACAGAGAAGGCCCTCTCCAGCTGGTTCAGTTGCGCCTTGCTGAAGGTCGTGCGCTTTCGGCGGCGTTGAGTCTCCGAGTGGATCGTGTGGGGAGAATCATAATGGACTACAGGGGGAGGACAAGAGTTAGTTATTTGTCACGTTTACTTGTCTCCAAATTAGAATTATCCACAACTTGAGTGCAGAAATGAAAACAAATTTGGAGAAGGGAGAGCATCAAGTGGCTTACAAGGATGGAGGACAAGACCAAATTAAATAAACTGTACAAATTCTGCATACCTTTAAGCAGCCACAATTTTGTCTTTTATATCAATATATGCTGTAATATTTATTCACCTCTGCTGGACTCCTGTGCGTAATGGTTGTTGTTGTTGTTCATGTCCAGGCATGCAGCAGGCCAGTGTTGTCCCGAGTAAAACGGCATCACTCCAGGAACATTAGTAAAATCCAAATCGTATGCCATGTTTTTCTTGCAGAGTTTGCAGAGTGTGTCCCAGATGCGTTCAGGCAGGACAACTTAGCAGAGGGTTTTATACTTTGCTTGACAGGCACAGAACAACGGTCCCCCTGCGCCCCACCCTCTCAGTGGATGTTATCAGACCTTTAGAAACGCGTGGCTTTGATGTGGTGCACACCTATTAATGGCTGTCCGGCTAATAGGTGTCTGTTTGATCTCAGATGACGAGTGGACGAAGCTTGTCCTGACTTGCGGACACTGAGATTATGTGGAAAATCGAAAACGACTTGTCTTACAAACAATGAGGTTTGTGGCAAAATGGGGAAATAATGGATGTGGTTTGGGCTTGGTAGAATGATTTATTCATTTGTAGTGCTTCCAATAATTATTCTAAATTGAAACGTGTGTAACGTTGCAGGTAAGGCAACAATCTCGCTTCTCTGACACTTCAGTCTGTGGCACATCCTCTCCTCCACTGCGCGCTGCCTCCTGGTGCGCAAGAGGGAGGGGGGGAAAAGTCGCAGTGTGTGGACGCTGGAAGTGTATTGAGGAGGCTGCCGGAGTGTGAGGCTTCAGTCAGCTGTAATGTGCCGAGGTGACGATTTTTTCTTCTTCCTGGTCGCTTGCGTTTCCACCGATCGAGACTTCAAAACACCGGATAACACACAGTCCAATGCAAAAGCAGTTCCCAGGCGAGTGCCAGACTGACGAAGTCTATGGGGCCAATGCAAACCGAATGTGAACTTACATACATAACAGAGGCAGGAAGATAAAAGTACTTGTTTCTGATGCCACACATCTTGTCAGGTAGTTCTAATGTCATGTGATTCAGAAATCAGGTGCTGATAATTGGCTCGATAAGCAGTGAAGTATGTGCCCATTGACGCCTGCTCACATCAACAATGCATCAATAAGATCATAACTCCTGAAGAGAGTCACATGAGTTCCTTCAAAACAGCAACACATCGATACTCGAATCAGATCGAAACCAGGTCACATGCTACCATGGAGTGAAACTCTAACGACAAATCGGAATCAGGCCCTTTCAAAGCTGGTAATGTGTAAATTGTGATGCAGTGGTGGAATGTAACTAAGTACATTTACTCAGGTTTAGTGTTTTAATGCAAATTTCAAGTACTTTTACTTTACTTGAGTTTCCATCTCCATGTTATGCAGCTTTATATTTATACTTAAATACTTCACAGTTACTCGCTACTCCTCAGATTAGTTACTCTCACCAGTCAGGTTTGTGGAAACGTGGAAGGATGCAAAAAGACAATTATTTGTTTAACTTTAAAGGCCTGTTGTAGGTATCAGACACAGGGCGTTCAGGTTGTGCATTTTCTGTAGGGGGAAATACTTAGTTTTATAGTTTTGATAGCTAAATTCATCTTTCTGATAAAAAATTATTTTCTCTGATGTGTGGGTTTGAATGAAGGACTTTTTCTAGTAATGGAGTACTTTCATAGTGTAGTAGTAATACTTCTACCTGAGTAATACACAGAAACACACACATTTGTAATCCAGTATCTGTTGCACAAAGAGAGTTGGAGATGAAAAGAACCCACTAGGTGGCAGTATTAGACAATCTCTCTGTTATATGTAAAGATATAACATATAATAGAGAGATTTTGTTTCACACAAGTCTGGTTTTTACATAAATATTCATTCATGCATTACGAATCAATCAGTTAGCAAACAAATGCATGTTGTGTGTCATAAGTTTTAATACTTGATACAGATTGTTAACATTGGAATGTAAAATGTGTATTTGAACATTATTACACTGTGAAGCCTAAAGTAACAGCATGGCTTGCCCATATTATAGCGTTATAAAAATGAGTCTAAAAACAAAGAAAGAGCCAAACACAATGGAGTGTAACAAATGCAGATGTACAGGACATGCGGGTTCGTTCACCTTCATGTTCTCCAGGTCACAGTGAAATCAAACAAATATGGGAGACTTGCACCATCCTAAAACACCAAATTATGGGAGAATGATCTTCATCTTTCCAGAAAAGCTCAAAGAATCTAAGACAAGGAGCTCTGAAACTGTTTAGGAGATTCACATTGGCCAAAAACTGTAAAGGACATTATGGTATGATTGTGATAAGTGGAACAGAAAACACAGCTTTGAGCTGACATGCATTTTTTCATTTTTGAAAGACTAAAGCTGATTTTGACTTGTGACCGACTTTAATATGAACTAATATCTCTAAAATGTGAAATAACAAACGGACATACTGTCCTGTTTTCTCCCTTCCTCTCACACCTTGGCCTGCTCTGAAGGCCAAACTCTGCTCTTGACCTCTGCATAAAAACACACAATACACAAAGTGTCCTTTTCCCTGTGTGTGTGAATGCTTCAGTTTATACCTCACAAACTCAGGTGTGCACACAGAGGAACGCTGGGCTTCTGTGTCCACACTCCTCTCTAAGACATCAGGATTGGCACTCAGGCGTGAATGACGCTCTGCCCTCCTCTCCCTCACCTACGTCCTCGCTCCCTCCCTCACAATACACAAACACCGCTCCTCAGCCCTCTGTTTGATGTGGAAACTCCATTCACATTTCCTGTCAACCCGAGAGATTTTTTGGCTCCGATCCACGTGCTGTGTGGCCGAGGTGAGGAGGTAACTGCTCATCATGTCCCGTGCTGCCGAGAGTCTTTCTGGACCTGAGACATTGAGGCTGAGTGTGATTCCAGTTTGGCTGGTGATAAAAGGCCATGAAGCAGGATTCATGATTTAATGCAGCTACAGTTGCCAAGTAAATTACAGCTTCGAAGGAAAGAAACTGAAACATTATGTGAGCAGAGCTAACAGCGCTGCAGTCCAGCAGCTTGGTGTGACTTCAGCTGGACTTTGGATGAAAGAGTCCACAGTCCTTTGTTGTGAAGACATTGCACCAAATTTAACATGAAGTCAGACACAAAAAAACCCAATCTGATGTTTTTATCTACAGAATAACGTCTGCAGCAGTTCTTTGATACTAATCAAAAAGGTTTTCTATTCATTACAATTTCAGAATCATTTAAAAATATAAACTCATGAAACAGGCCTGGACAAAAATGATGGTACCCTTAACTTAACAGTTTGTTGCACAACCTTTTGAGGCAATCACTGCAATCAAACGATTTCTGTAACTGTCAGTGAGACGTGTGCACGTCTCAGCAGGTATTCTGGCCCACTCCTCATGAGCAGACTGCTCCAGTTGGCTGAAGGCTACCTTCTCTAGATGGTATATTTTATGTCCTTCCACAGATGTTCAACAGGGTTTAGATCAGGGCTCATAGAAGGCCACTTCAGAATAGTCCAGTGTTTCCTCTTAGCCATTCTTTGGTGTTTTTAGCTGTGTGTTTTGGGTCATTATCCTGTTGCAAGACCCATGACCTGCGACTGAGACCAAGCTTTCTGACACTGGGCAGCACATTTCTCTCTAGAATACCTTGATAGCCTTGAGATTTCATTGTACCCTGCACAGATTCAAGACACCCTGTGCCAGATAAAGCCGCTCCAGAACATAACAGAGCCTCCTCCATGTTCCACAGTAGGGACAATGTTCTTTTCTTGATATGCTTCATTGTTGCGTCTGTGAACATAGAGCTGATGTGCCTTGCCAAAAAGTTCCAGTTTTGTCTCGTCTGTCTATAGGACATTCTCCCAGAAGCTTTGTGGCTTGTCAACATGCAGTTTGATAAATTCCAGTCTGGCTTTTTTATGATTTGTTTTCAACAATGGTGTCCTCCTGGGTCGTCTCCCATGAAGTCCACTTTGGCTCAAACAACGACGGATGGTGCGATCTGACCTGACGTTGGAGTTCACCTTTAATGTCTTTAGAGGTTGTTCTGGGCTCTTTTGTTACCATTCGTATTACTCTTAGATTTGTCATCAGTTTTCCACCTGTGGCCACGTCCAGGGAGGTTGGCTACAGTCCCATGGATCTTAAATTTCTGAATAATATGAGCAACTGTAGTCACAGGAACATCAAGCTGCTTGGAGATGGTCTCATAGCCTTTACCTTTAACATGCTTGTCTATAATTTTCTTTCTAATCTCCTGAGACAACTCTCTCCTTCACTTCCTCTGGTCCATGTTTAGTGTGGTACACACCATGTCACCAAACAGCACAGTGACTACTTGTAACCCTACAAATAGGCCGACTGAGTGATTACAAGTTTGTAGACACCTATGATGCTAATTAGAGGACACACCTCGATTGAACATGTCCCTATGGTCACATTATTTTCAGTCTTTTCTAGGGGTACCATCATTTTTGTCCAGACCTGTTTCATGAGTTTAATTTTTACAATAATTCTGTTTAACCACAGTTCAAAAGCAATGTCTGATTTTCATTGCTTAATTTTCATTGAATTTTTATTTATTATTACTTTTGTCAGACTCAAGTTATTTCTGTGACCATTGTTGGTTTTACTTTCATTAACTGAGGGGTACCAACAATTTTGTGTGTACAATGGTTCTGATAAAGTTTGAGAGCTCTGTTAAATGTTCGGTCCATTTTGAGAATAACTGTTTGAACTGCTTCTGGCTGCAGGTCACAGCTGAAAC